>NC_080164.1:34869942-35122442 GCF_950295315.1 Erinaceus europaeus | reverse complement strand
AGATTTAACAAGTTAAAATTGATGACTGACTGTGATTCTCTGATTTGATATATAGAGAAGTATGATTCAAAGGTAAAGAAGACATTTCTAGGAGGATACCCAACAGCTGAGTAGCTTTTTCCACTACTCACTTCTACTAACTCTAAGACCAGCATTCCTGTACCAAACAAAAACTCCTTTCTTTCAGGCACTGGTGACATTTATTCAATGGATTCCTGGTGGTTGTCAAAATAAAAGCTGAGCTTTATATCCACATAGGTTAGAAGATATTTTTGGAACCTGAAAATAACCATTTCAAAAGTATTTACATACCTACCTGAAGATCAAGAGATTATTAAAATATGTCTTGAAAAAAATATGTGCTGAGAACTTGAGACATCACAAGCACTTTAAATCATCTATTAACCAGAAGCCAAGGGAAATTAAAAATTAGTAATAACTGAAATTTCCCTGAAGATTCAAGAGGAATGGAAAGTAGGTGTGATAATAAATGTTCTGTGACAGGATTTCTAGAACTTTAAAGAAGTTGGATGGGAGGCATCTATGAGGGTATTGTAAATGGAAAGATTGCAAATGGAAAGCCCTAATTGTCACAAAACAGGAGTATACCTTAAGTGGTTTTGTACTGGAGGGAATTGAATAGGTGAGTTTGTTCATCATGCATAATCTCAACAAAGAATTGAGGAGAGAGTATGGTTTTCAGGAATTTTAAACTTTATTCAAGAAAACTGAGAATATTCACATATTAGGCAGAGAGATAGAGAAAGAGAGAGAGAGAGAGATCCCTCAGTGCTCTTACTCACATCTTATGGGCGCTCACCTAGCAGAGAGAATGAGGACAGGCCCATAGGTCTAGCATATAACACCCAAGCCCCACCTTCACCACTCCAAGCCACGTCTGTCACCACTCCCATTTCTGAGCAGCAGTTTCATTTTTCCAGTCACATATATGCCTGAGGAATATGTGTTCCAGAGTGGTGCAGCAGTGCTTATATCTCCTCCAGGTACTTCCTGTCCCTCAACAGTTCTATGGTTAAGGAAAGTTGATCACAGAAGCCAGTGCCTTGGTGGCTCTGGGTCAGCACTAAATGAGCCTCATGCTGACATTGAACAACAGAATCAGAGCATTTGGCTCCAGAGAAGATGCCCACTGGCAGCTTCTGCTTCTTAGAACACCCATGCCAAAGGCCATCTCTTTTTCTGCCTTTTCTGGAAGAGCAGATTCCAGACCAGAAGACTTTGTATCACACCAGAGGGCTCTTTGATGCTTTGGCTTTGCAGCTCAGAAAACATTTTCTTGCCTCTTTGTTTCTCCCCATCTCTAGCCTCTCTTTTGATTATGCTTGTTCAGCATAGCAGTACTTACTCCTGCAAGAGTTGTTCACTTATCCTTCCAGATGTTAGAAGTCTGAAAGCAATCTTGGCCCATAAAGAATTTCTTTTTCTAAGAAATCATCAACTTTGTCCCCAACAGCAGGTGTCACTGTTGCAGCAGAAAACTCTTCCAATGCCTCAGCCAATCCACAGATATTTTTACCCAAAGGAGAAAAGGCTCTGTATGAGACACAAACTTGGCAGAAGAAACTCCAAAATGAATGTGAAACATCATAAAAGGCTGTGAATTATCAGCATGTCTTGAAAGGCTGGGCAGGCTGATTTTGAGCACCCATCCTTTTGGAAGAGAGGACTCATTGGGACTGGACCAATGTAACCGCTAATGATCTCACTTAAAAAAAAATCATTACAGAAATTACAAGTTGTAGGTTATGTGTTGCTATATTCACCCAGGAAGGATGTAAAAGAGCAGTGACAACTGCTTCCCAGATCCCTGGACCACAGAGCTCAGGGGAACACAGGGCTTTGTTGTGCTGTTCTATGTTCTGTGTTCAAGCTCTAGATCTGATGTCAACTTCAGCAAGAAGTTGTGGTACTCACCAGGGTACACCCTTTGCCTGGTGATGTTCAGATGTGACCCCATCTCTTGCTGGGCCTAGCTACTTGCTGCACAACTCTATCTAGTGCAGATGGCACTACAGACATACATGGCCCATGTAGTATTTTCTTGGGCTCTTTATGAACTTCAGGGGGTGATCTCTCAGTGAGGCCAGTGCATATCTGATTTCATGGCTGAGGGATTCTGTGTAACTGGGTTAAGATTCCTCACTCACAGGGGTGCTAAAAATGAAATATGTCAATATAGTTTTATATTGAAATGTACTTCTATCTTAGTTCTTTGAAGCCAGGGCCACTCGTTTAAAGTAAACACATTATGGAATATAAATAAGATAGCATAGTCTGCATATGTATATGGAACATATACAGACTCCTATATCAGCAAATGGGACTTTGAAATGCTGGCATGCAGATTAGTGCATTGCCATAGGCTCTAAGCCCATTGTGTACACTCTTGTAAATATAGGAAAAGGAACAACTGGGGGAAAAAAAGATTGCCACATGATTCTTTTTTTTTTTTAAATACTTATTTTATTTATTTATTCCCTTTTGTTGCCCTTGTTGTTTTATTGTTGTAGTTATTATTATTGTTGTTGTCATTGTTGGATAGGACAGAGAGAAATGGAGAGAGGAGGGGAAGACAGAGAGGAGGAGAGAAAGATAGACACTTGCAGACCTGCTTCACCGCCTGTGAAGCCACTCCCCTGAAGGTGGGGAGCCGGGGTTCGAACCGGGATCCTTATGCCGGTCCTTGTGCTTTGTTCCACCTGCGCTTAACCCACTGCACTATAGCCCGACTCCCTGCCACATGATTCTTACAGATTGTGGTCTATCACTTTCCCAACAGGGGGGTGGTGTTGAAGGTTCTACAATTATTATTTAGTAGAATGGCTTCTTTCTTTCTCTTCCTTCCTTCCTTCCTTCCTTCCTTCCTTCCTTCCTTCCTTCCTTCCTTTCATTCATTCTTTCTTTCTTCCTTCCTTCTTTCCTTCCTTTCCTCTCTCTCTCTCTCTCTCTCTCCCTTCCCTTCCCTTCCCTTCCCTTCCCTTCCCTTCCCTTCCCTTCCCTTCCCTTCCCTTCCCTTCCCTTCCCTTCCCTTCCCTTCCCTTCCCTTCCCTTCCCTTCCCTTCCCTTCCCTTCCCTTCCTTTCCCTCCCCTTTCTTTATAATTGCCACCAGGGTTATTGCTGGGTTTAGCGATTGTGTGGCTAATCCACCAATCTTGGTGGCCATTTTGTTTTTCTTTTCCTTTTGATAGGACAGAAAGAAATTGAGAAGAGAAGCCGAAGGAAACAGATTGAGATAGAGAGATAGAGATAACTGCAGTTTTCTTTCATCCACTGTGAAATGAGGGAGTGGGCTTTTGGAACCGGAGCCCTTGTGTGTGAGAATGTTTATGTCCAACTGGTTACACTACTATTTGCTCCTTTATTGTTCCTTATTTCTCTTTGGGGTGTGGATTTATGAATTTAGTTATTTTTCTTTTCAAATTTCTAAGTTCAGAAGTTACTTGAGTTCTGTTTTATTTTAAAATAGAGATTTATTTCTTCATTTATGAGTGGGAGACAGGAATAGGACAGAACATCTGTCTGACACATGTGTTCTGGGGATTGAACTCTGGAACTTACGTTGTAAGTCCTTTGCTCTACTGCTCTCCTACCTCCTTGGATGATATTTTAATATTATTTCTATGTGTCTAAATTTATTTCTATTGTTTACTGAGGGAATTTAATTTTATAAAAATGTTTTAGTGGTATACATCCTCATAATATGTGTTAGCACACCTCCCCCACTAATAAAGTGCTAATTTTCTTCCACCCTTGCTTACTAGCTCAGATGTACTGATCTAGACTAAGGGTTTATTTATGTATCATCCTCTCTGTTATGTGGTTCCCTTTCCTTCTTTCTTTCTTTCTTTCTTTCTTTCTTTCTTTCTTTCTTTCTTTCTTCCTTCCTTCCTTCCTTTATTCCTTTATTTCCTTCTTTCTTTCTTTTTTTCTTTCTTTCTTTTTATAATAGAAACAGAGGGAGAGAGCAAGGGAGAGATACACTGCAGCACTATTCCACCAATTATGAAGCTTTGACCCTAAAGGTAGGGACTAGGGACTTGAACCTGGGTCCTTGAGCATGTTAATGTGTGTGCTACCACCTAGCCTCAGTTTTATTTCTTAAATTCTATATAGTTAAGTATGACCAACCAGTTTTCTTTTGTCGTTTTCCCTGTGCTTATTATGAATCCCTGCAGTTGCAGTAAATGTTGGTTCTTTGAAAAGTTAAACAAGATTGATAAATTGATAAATCCCTATCCAGACTCACTAAAAAAAGAGAGAGAGAGAGAGAAGACCCAAATAAATAGAATTGTAAGCAATAGAGGAGATATCACAACTGACACCACAAATCCAGAAAATCATGCAAGACTTCTACAAAGAACTATACTCCACCAAGCTAGAGAATCTGGAAGAAATGGAAGAATTCCTGGAAACATATGCCCTTCCAAAACTGAACCAAGAAGAACTACAAAACCTAAATGTACCCATCACAGACAAAGAAATCGAAACAGTTATTAAGAATCTTCCCAACAACAAAAGTCCTGGACAAGATGGCTTTACAAACAAATTCTACAAAACCTTCAGGAAACAGTTAATACCTATACTTCTAAAGCTCTTCCACAAGATCGAAGAAACTGGAATACTCCCTTCCACCTTCCATGAAGCCAACATCACCCTGATACCAAAATCAGATAGGGACACAACACAAAAGAAAAACTACAGACCAATATCTCTGATGAACATAGAGGCCAAAACATTAAACAAGATTCTGGCCAACCAGATACAGCAGTATATCAAAAAGGCTGCTCATCACTACCAAGTGGAATTTCTCCCAGAGCTCCATTTCTAGATCAGATAAGCCATGTTTTTCTTTACCTAGGCTTGGCTCTCTGGCTCATAGAAGCCAAAAGGGTGATCTTTCTCTGGAGGAACCATCATCACATTGATGAGGTATCCCTAGTGGTAGCAACTATGTTAAATAAAGTGAATATGTGGTATAGAAATAGCACAGAACATACAACTCAACATAGAAATTTTGGCACAAAACCTAAAAAGGCCTTGTTCTGGATGCCTGCTACATGAGGGTTACTTACTAAATCTGTTGGCTTGTCAGAATCTTGGCACAAACTGTCCAAAACTCAGTTCCCAGAAAATCAGAAATCTATTCCTAATAACCTTTAGGGGTTCTCTAACTCATAATTTCTGAAAACAGCAGCTCCATTGACAAGGAAGGACCAACTCTATAGCCTGGAGTGAGTTAAAAAAATAAAACTTCGAATTTTATTAAGCTTATTTCTGCAAACTTAAAGTACTCAAGTAGTTGTTTAAAATGTTAGTTTCCTCAGTTAAGTGTGACTATCATAATATTCTCTAGAGAGAACCCTCTAGGTTTATATTATTCTGTTAGCCAAACCCTACTGATTAGCTTCTGTTGTTGCTTTGCTTTCTGGTACCAAGTCAAGATGTGCTAAAATGTTACTTCCTTCTATTCTGTTATTTTAATAATTTTCAGACAGTCCTGAGTTTCTAACCTCAACTGCTAAAATATCATTGTAAATACCCCCATTCTACTCAACTCCATTGCTATTTAGAACGTTGTTTGCTTTGCTAACCTCAACTAGTGATTTGATAGAGTGTGATAGGGGCCAGTACTAGTGGGACTCCAATAGCATAACCACTTCTCTTGCTGTTTTGAAAAATCTAGCTTAATTGTATTCACCAGTTTTTTTATAGTTACTTTTCTTTTTATTTTATTTTATTTATTTTATTTTTTATTTAAGAAAGGATTAATTAACAAAACCATAGGGTAGGAAGGGTACAACTCCACACAATTCCCACCACCCAATCTCCATATCCCACCCCCTCCCTTGATAGCTTTCCCATTCTCTATCCCTCTGGGAGCATGGACCCAGGGTCATTGAGGGTTGCAGAAGGTAGAAGGTCTGGCTTCTGTAATTGCTTCCCCGCTGAACATGGGCATTGACTGGTCGGTCCATACTCCCAGTCTGCCTCTCTCTTTCCCTAGTAGGGTGGGTCTCTGGGGAAGCAGAGCTCCAGGACACATTGGTGAGGTCTTCAATCCAGGGAAGCCTGGCCAGCATCCTGGTGGCATCTGGAACCTGGTGACTAAAAAGAGAGTTAACATACGAAGCCATACAAATTGTTGAGCAATCATGGACTCAAAGCTTGGAATAGTGGAGAGGAAGTGATAGGGAGGTACTCACTGCAAACTCTAGTGTACTTCTGCTTTCAGGTATATATTTTGCAGTAGTTTATGGATACGTGTGAACATATGCTCTCTCTCACAGAAACTGGTGTATATCTAGGTTTTGGGACTTTGTTAGAAAGTGAACCACCTGAGATGGAATTAGAGTATACTATGAAAAGAAAGGTCTCACCCAAGTAATGAAGCTGAAGGGTTGTCATTCCACACGTGAAGTCTCTGGACACAATCTGAAGTGAAGCATGTTGAGGTGGCAATCGTTGCGTTGGTTAGGTTGTGATCGGCGGATGCAATACTATTTGATATGGATTGGGAGAGGCATATGGGAAAGTGGGCCCTATCCAATGGTTCCAGGACTGGGGGAAGTAGGGGCTCTCTAGTGGAGATGTGAGGTTCCTGCTGTCTTAGGGTTCAAAAACACAATCGATAGTTAATGTTATCATCACATATTTGGTAATTGGGTTAACTTTGAAAAGTCCTTTTGTTAGGGTTTGCTGTACAGTACCCAGTATCTTATATATAGCTGTGCTGTTAGATGCTTCTGATCTGCTTGGTCTAGGCTTTTGAGAGAGTCCGCATATCAAATACACAGCCTATATATTAAAAAGATTCAGTCTGTGTTTTGAAAAACTTTGAGACATACAATTGATTTTCCCCCTCATATTAATTAACTAGTGATTTATATGTCTACATTTTGCTAGGAGTGTACATAAACACCATTCCCACCACCAAAAGACTGTGACCCATCCCTCCCACCCACTCCCACCCCCCACTGGCCCAGGAAGCTGCATGTCTACCCCTCACCACAGGGTTTTTACTTTGGTGCCCTACTTACAATTTGATCAGGTCCTGCTTTTAGTTTCCCTTTCAGATCTTCTTACTCAACTTCTGTTGATGAGTGGGATCATCCCATACTCATCTTTATCTTTCTGACTTAGCTCACTTAACATAATTACTTCTAGCTCTGTCCAAGATGGGTCAGAGAAGGTGGGTTCATTGTTCTTGATAGCTGCATAGTATTCCATTATGTATATATACCACAGCTTTCTCAGCCACTCATCTGTTGTTGGGCACCTGGGTTGCTTCCAGGTTTTAGCTATTACGAATTGTGCTGTTATGAACATAGGAGTACACACCTCTTTTAGGTTGGGTGTTATGGAGTCCTTGGGGTATAACCCCAGGAGAGGAATTACTGGATCATATGGAAGGTCCATGTCTAGCCTTCTGAGAGTTTTCCAGACTGCTCTCCACAGAGACTGGTCCAATTTACATTCCCACCAGCAATGTAAAAGGGTTCCTCTGTCTCCTCGACCTCTCCAACATTTGTTGCTGTTGTCCTTTTTTTTTTTTTAATATTTTATTTTATTTATTTATTCCCTTTTGTTGCCCTTGTTGTTTTATTGTTGTAGTTATTATTGTTGTTGTCGTCGTTGTTGGATAGGACAGAGAGAAATGGAGAGAGGAGGGGAAGACAGAGAGGAGGAGAGAAAGATATACACCTGCAGACCTGCTTCACCGCCTGTGAAGCGACTCCCCTGCAGGTGGGGAGCCGGGGTTCGAACCGGGGTCCTTATGCCAGTCCTTGTGCTTTGCGCCACCTGCGCTTAACCCGCTGCACTACAGCCCGACTCCCGCTGTTGTCCTTTTTGATGTATGCCATTCTTACAGGATTGAGGTAGTATCTTAGTGTTGTCTTAATTTGCATTTCTCTGACAATCAGTGACCTAGAGCAGTTTTTCATATGTTTGTTAGCCTTTTGGATCTCCTCTGTAGTGAATGTTTTGTTCATATCCTCTGCCCATTTTTGGATGGGGTCATTTGCTTTTTTGGTGCTAAGTTTGCTGAGCTCTTTATATATTTTGGTGATTAGTTTCTTGTCTGATGTATGGCATGTGAAGACCTTCTCCCATTCTGTGAGGGGTCTCTTTGTTTGTTTAATAGTTTCTTTGGATGTGCAGAAGCTTTTCAATTTGATGTAGTCCCATTGGTTTGTTTCTGCTTTAGTCTTCCTTGCAATTGGGTTTGATTCATCAAAGATGTCCTTGAGGTGTAGGTGGGAAACTGTTTTACCAATGTTTTCCTCTAAGTATTTGATTATTTCTGGTCTGACATCTAGGTCTTTGATCCATTTGGAGTTGATTTTTATTTCTGGTGAGATAAAGTGGTTCAGTTTCATTCTTCTGCATGTTACAACCCAGTTTTCCCAGCACCATTTATTGAAGAGAGCCTCCCTCTTCCATTTCATGCTTTGGGCCCCCTTATCAAAGGTTAGATGTCCATAGGTGTGGGGGTTTATTTCTGGGCTTTCAATTCTGTCCCACTGGTCTGTGTGCCTATTTTTGTTCCAGTACCATGCTGTTTTGATGATGATGGCTTTATAATATAGTTTAAGGTCTGGGAGTGTGATGCCTCCATTTCTGTTACTTTTCATCAAGATGGTTTTGGCAACTCTAGGTGTTTTCAGGTTCCAGATAAATGATTGTAGTGTTTGTTCTATTCTCTTAAAGAAGCGTGGTGGAACTTTGATGGGTATTGCATTAAATTTGTATATGGCTCTGGGGAGAATATTCATTTTGGTGATATTTATTCTTCCCATCCATGAGCATGAGACATCTTTCCATTTCTTGGTATCAGTTTCTATCTCCTTGAGTAGCGACTCATAGTTTTCAGCATACAAGTCTTTCACTTCTTTGGTCAACTTTATTCCTAGGTATTTGATTGATTTTGCCGAAAAAGTAAATGGGAGTGATTTCTGGATGTCTTCTTCTTCAGATTTAGTGTTTGCATAAAGAAATGCCACTGATTTTTGTACATTGATTTTGTAGCCTGATACCTTGCTATATTGCCTAATAACTTCCAGTAATTTTCTGCTGGATTCTTTAGGTTTTTCTATGTATACTATAATATCATCTGAAAATTGTGAGAGCTTGACTTCTTCCCTTTCAATCTCTATTCCTTTGATTTCTTTCTCTTGCCTGATTGCTATGGCAAGAACTTCCAATACTATGTTGAAGAGTAATGGTGACGGTGGACAGCCCTGTCTAGTCCCCGATATGAGGGGGAATGCTTTCAGCTTTTGTCCATTGAGTATGACGTTGGCTGTAGGTTTGCTATATATAGACTCCACTATCTTGAGGAATTTCCCATCTATTCCCATTTTTTGTAGGGTTTTGAGCATGAATGCGTATTGGATTTTGTCAAAGGCTTTCTCTGCATCTATTGAGATAATCATGTGGTTTTGTCTTTGATTTTATTGATGTGGTGAATGACATTGATTGACTTATGGATGTTGAACCAGCCTTGCATTCCTGGGATGAATCCCACTTGGTCATGATGAACAATCTTTTTGATATGTTGCTGTATCCGGTTGGCCAAGATCTTGTTTAATATTTTGGCATCTATGTTCATCAGTGATATTGGTCTGTAGTTTTCCTTTTTTGTTCTGTCCCTATCAGCTTTTGATATCAGGGTGATGTTGGCTTCATAGAAGGTGGAAGGGAGTATTCCTGTTTCTTCAATCTATGGAAAAGCTTAAGAAGTATGGGTACTAACTGTTTCCTGAAAGTTTTGTTGAATTCGTTTGTGAAGCCATCTGGTCCAGGACTTTTGTTGTTAGGGAGATTCTTAATAACTTCACCAGTTTTTTTTTTTTTACGTCTGCTTGTCCACAATAAATGTTGTGTGTCTTAAAGCTATAAATATTGAATGAGTCGGATGAATTTTGAAATAAATATTGAAAGAGTCCAGAGACGTCAGGCATGGAAAGTCAACCCTTCACCCTCTTTACTCCAATGAGACCTTTCCTTTAATAGTATTCTCTAATTCCATTCCAGGTGGTTCACTTCCTAATAAAGTCCCAAAACCTAGATTATAGATCAGGTCCCATGAGATAGAGCATATATTCACATGTATCCATAAACTAGGGCAAAATATATACCTGAAAGCAGAAATACACAATAGTCTGCAGTGAGTCAGTATAAAGTTCATAATGAAATAGTGTCTACTTAAACTTAGATACCCTCCTCCCCTAATTCCTATTACAGTTCTCTCACTTACTCCAAAGCTAACCATAGCAAAGCTAGGACTTCAAAAGCTGAATAGGGGCAAGAGACTGGTATACTTTAATGATGACTCTTCATTCACTATCAGGCCACCCTGATAGTGGGGCTCTAGTTGGAGAGTCCTGAGATTCCCAAACAGACATGATGGGCCTAGACCTCGAATAAATTCCTCTCCCCAATACTATGAGTCATCTCTATCAGGAACAACACAATAGTCCCCTTTGTGGTCTCCCATAGGACCTTGCCCTCAATGGGGACCGACAGAAGTAGAGAATGTTCCATCCTCTGAAGGGAAGATGGACAACATACTCTATGCTCCACCTTAGGAAGTTGGGTCCTGAAATTGGAGCAGTTTGGAATGTTCCTACTCATGACCATAGAATGGGAGCTCAGATCTATAGGGATATAGAGGTTACTTAGGCTCCTAAACTGAATATGGGCCCCAGATCAGCTTTCCTTTTATTTAACCCTCTGAGAGTATAGGCACAGGATCATTATGGGTTGTAGAAGGTGGAAGGTCTGGCTTCTGTAATTGCTTCCCTGCAGAACATGGGCGTTGACAAGTCGACCTATACTCCCAATCTGTCTCCCCTTTTTCCTAGTATGGCAGGGCTCTGAGGTAGTGGAGCTCCAGGACACATTGGTGAGGCCATCTGCCCAGAGAAGTCCAGTTGGCATCATGCTAGCATCTGGAACCTGTTGGCTGAAAAAGAATTAACATATAAAATAAAATAAAATAAAGAAAAAGAGTTAACATAAAAAGCCATAAAAATTGTTGATTACTCATGAACCTAAAGGTTAGTATAGTGCAGATCAAGAGTTGTGGGGAGTCTCCGTTTTGTAGATAGCTAGTAGGTCTATTTTAGGTATATTTCAAAGGGCCCATGACTTTATTAGTTTTTGCCTGAGCCTGACAGCTGATATGCAGGTGGACCCCGGTTATTGTCTAGGGAGATAAAGTCATGGCTGTAAAAAGGACTAGAAAGCTGGATCAGAGAAGAGGGTAGCTCCCAGCTATGGGAAAAGTGTATAAATATTGTTGATTGTAAACCCCATCGATTTGATCTGGGGCCATATTCAGTATAGGAGTCTCTGTAACCTTTACATCCCTGTAGGTCCAACTTGCATTCTGTGGTCATCAGTAGGAACCTTCTGAGTTGCACCAATTTCAGGACCCATCTCTTCAGGTGTTATATAGAATATGTTATCAACCCCCCTTCAGAGGATGGAACATTCTCTATCATTGTTGATCCACATTGAGGGCAAGGTCTTATGGGGGGCCCCCTAATGGGTCAATTATGTTGTTCCTTCCCAATCACCTTCTAGGGTGAACACCTTTGTGAAAAAGCATTTTTCCAAGGAGCAGCTCTTTCTCCAGTCCAAGTAAGGGAAATGATCTCCTTTAGCCTTCTTGCTTTGCTACCTTGCAAATGATTGGATTTTTTTTTTTCTCCTTTCAGCCACCAAGTTCCAGATGCTACTATGATTCCATTCTGACTTCCCTGGGCAGATGACCTCACCAATGCTTCCTGGAACCTCACCTCCCCAGAGCCCTAACCCACTAAGGAAGATAGAAACAGGTTGGGGGTATGGATCAATCTACCAATGCCCATGTCCTGCAGAGAAGGGGGCAGGCAGGGGTGGAAGGGGTGTGGATGGGATGGGACACAGTCTTTTGGTGGTGGGAATGGTGTTTATGCATACTTTTATTAGTCTGTACTCATATAAATCACTATTTAATTAATATGAGAGGGGAAAATTGTATGTCTCAAACTTTTTAAAACACATACTGAGTCTTTTTAATACACAGGCTGAGTCTTTGATATGTTGACTATCTCAAAAGCCTAGACCAGGCAGAATAGAAGTAACCGGTGGCATAGATATATACAAATAATTTCAAAGGACATAAACTATGCTGATGTTGTGTATGATATAGCAAATCCTAACAAAGGGATTTTTCAAAGTTAACCCAATTGCTAAATAATATGATTATAGCAACAACTATCTATTGCCTTCTTATTCCTAAAACAGCAGGGACCTCCCACTTCCAAATGATTGGATTTTTATTTAAAAAATCACCCAGAGACTGTAACACAAAATAAAAATGGGTTATTATTCTAAATAAAAAGAGTATCTAGGAACTCCTGGCTGTGGCTATTGTGCTTGCCTATGCATCGCTCAGTCTGGAGACCCTTAAATTCCAAGAAACTTGTGAATCTTTTTCCTGTGGGGACAGTCTGTCCCTTGTCTCTGCCATCCTTTGCTTCTGAGCAGAGATCAGCAGCTGGGAACTCACAGTTCTCCAGCTATATTCTCTAGGTTCCTTTTGAAGTCATTTCTGGGCATTCAGAAGAGAGAAGGGACTAGAAGTAGAACACTTATTATTTTTTTTGAAAATAAACTTAAATAAGACTAAAAATGTTTAGAGTAGAATTTAAATTTCTCAAAAGTTTTATGCTGGATTTTGTACAACATGAGAGGGATAGGCTGAATTAGAACATTTTTTTACAATTCCAAATATTAAAAATAATATTTTTAACAGCCCAAACCTATTTAAACAAATGGCCACATTCTAATTTATCTTGCTAACAGTGGGGGAGAAATATGGTTGTTTCTAAAATAAGGCATACTAGGTCTCCCTTCTAGGGACTTGAAGTTTTGTCCTCTATATTACTTTTATCTGTTTAAACACAGACAATTATGAGTTTGTTTTCTTATACTGCTGAGATTGGTAGTGGTTAAGTAATATAAAAACATAAAGTATTGAGAAAAGTGGAAGGGGTGTGGCATTCTCATGCACAGCTGTATAAGCATAAACTGTTGCCTTGCTTACAAGAAAATGTTCATTTCTTTGACCTTTTTGAGATGTATTTTAATAAAATTATTAACTGTGTACCAAAATATATATACACAAAAATGTTTACCAGTACTTTAAAAATAAATACAATTAATTGAAATCTTGATAGTTTAAAGTTGTTTATAATAATAGTATACTCATGGGATTAATGAATGGTTCACTCATATGGGAACCTGAAATTTATAGGCATACACTGCATAATTACTCGTTGCCTAACATACAAATCTTTTTTTTTCCCCTCCAGGGTTATTGCTGGGCTCGGTGCCTGCACCATGAATCCACTGCTCCTGGAGGCCATTTTTCCCCCGTTTTTGTTGCCCTTGTTGTTGTAGCCTCCTTGTGGTTATTATTATTGCCATCGTTGATGCCGTTCATTGTTGCATAGGACAGAGAGAAATGGAGAGAAGAGGGGAAGACAGAGAGGGGGAAAGAAAGACAGACACCTGCACACCCGCTTCACCGCCTGTGAAGCGACTCCTCTGCAGGTGGGGAGCTGGGGGCTCGAACCGGAATCCTTACGCCAGTCCTTGCGCTTTGAGCCACATGTGCTTAACCCACTGTGCCACCGCCCGACCCCCCTAACATACAAATCTATACGAGTTAAGAACTCTAAAAATGATATTAGGGTTTTAAAATAAAACACTCTGAGGTGAGGTTAAAGCAACTCAAAGGCATTAGATATTAATATCACTTTATCTTCTAAGAAATTACATGTGGCTTTTCTATTTATTTTTTTCCTTCTGTTTCCCCTCAAATATGTATTCACTAATTATATACTGAGCAATGAAGGCTAAAATAAAAATGAATCAAATGTTAACCTGAATGCAAAACTGTTTCTTTAAAAGAAGAAATCAGCAGCTATTCCACTGACCTTTATTTTTAAAGTAATTTCCCTATGAAGTTAAGGTTTTTTGGTTAAGGACCCTCCCAATTTTTTCCAAGTTTGGAATGCCAGCTGCCATCTGTGCAAGTCTTGACCTAGATCATCAGGGAGTAAAACTATGCTCAAGAAAGAGATACAAAATAGACTTGTGAGACCGCAATGCAGTCAAAACTCAAAACAGCAAAATACTTCTTTTTTTTTTCTTATTGCCCTTGTTTTTTTATTGTTGTAGTTATTCTTGTCGTCGTTGTTGGATAGAACAGAAAGAAATGGAGAGGGAGAGGAGGGAAGGCAGAGGGGGAGAGAAAGGTAGACACCTGCAGACCTGCTTCACCACTTGAGAAGGGACTCCCCTTCAGGTGGGGAGCCAGGGACTCGAACTGGGATCCTTACACCTGTCCTTGTGCTTTGCGCCACATGCATTTAACCTGCTGCACTACCGCCCGACTCCTGGCAAAACGCTTCTTAAGAAGACATTAAAAAGCCTGGGTTGACTGCCAGTTCCTCATTTCTGTAACCTTCTTAAAAGTCCATTGCCTGAAATACTGGGAGTCTGGTAGCAAGAGAGGTCAGTTTGATTCCATTCAAGTTCTTCTTTAACATGACAAATCCAATTTTAAACTTTTGCTTAAAATTCCATGTTTTCAGTCTCTGTTCTACTTTCACAACACTATTATTTCCTAAACATGTATGCACATGATTTGTCTTTTATTTCCTTGTAATACCATTAGAAAATATTCATTTTCACTTATTTAGTTTCCTATTGTTTGGCATTTAGGTTGGATCTAAATTTGGCTCTATTCAAAATGAAACCAAATGATAAAGATATGCACTGTGACAGCAGCTGGCTAGATACTCATATTTTTGCAGCCCTCAAAATAAGCAGAGCCATGTGCCTTGTTTAGACAGCAGAATGTGGAAAGAAATGATGGTCTTTTAAATTGTCGTGCAATTTTGCACACTTTGCTTCATCTCTAATTACTGGAAGGATGGAGAGGGCCCACTGGGCAACTCTGAGGCTTTCTATATTGGCAGATGGAAGACACTTTGGAGGACTGGCTCCAGGATATTCACCTGACAAGAACAGTCTGTGCTGGACTCTGTGTGAGTGCAGGAAGGAAACTGGTATTAAACTATATTAAACTACTGAGATTTGGAATTGATAACTCCCAATACATATTTTAAAACAAGAAAACATTTAGATGGTCTTTTCTAAGTGTTGACAAATCATATGAAACTATTATTTTGCTATAGTTCTAGAGCTACACATCTATAAGAACTATAAGATTTTGTGCTTATGTAAGATCTTACATCTTGGGCATCACTGTCCTTAAAGGAAGAGATAATACTATCTTAGCCTTACTTACAAGAAATAAAATATTGTACATGTGGAATTGCTCTCATTAACCATCACTTATTTCTTTCTGAATTTCCTTTCTCATTACTTTTCTGGTTCACCAACCTATTGACATATTTATTCCTTGTAGTGGATCTTACTGGCATGTCTATTGATTTGATGGTTTTGGAGTCTGCATCTTGGCTTTCACTTTGAAACCTCATTAGTTATCACTGTACACCAGTATATTGAGTTCCTTTCTATGCCAGCAATATATTAAAGTCCTATATAATATGGTTGTTCTTGGTGTGTTTGTGTGTTTCCAGGGATTGAAATCTGGACCTTCCATATATGTTTTGTCCTCCCTTGGCATGTGCACGCGCGCGCGCGCACACACACACACACACACACACACACACACACACACACACACACACAGAGATTGAACCCCAAAGCACCATTTTATCATCCATGTAATTAAATCTTTCTCTATTCTTGTTTTTTTCACATAATGTGAGGATGAAACCTAGAAGCTCATGAATGAGCTTTATGTACTTTACCCACTAAGGCACATCCTAGGTTCCTATATTTTGGAAATGAAAACAGACATGTTCTCTGTCTGACTTTATAGAATTTAGGATTTGGGGTGTCTCCATTTTCCTTGCAGCTCTGTGCATATAACCACAGGTTGGAGACATCTATTATATTGAATGACTTCCTTCTCAAGCTGCTCAAATCTCAATTCTATCTAGATCTTCCCATGAAAAATAGATAGGCAAAGGACACTAAACCTCGTTCTCAAAGATATATATTTTTTATTGCCACCAGTTATTCCTGGATCTTATCACTTGCATAATGAATCTACTGCTCTCAGTGGTCTTTATTTTTTCCCATTTATTTTTCATTTGACAAGACACAGAGAAATTGAGGCATGAGGGAAGGAGGAAGGGAAAGAGAAAGAGAGAGAGAGAGAGAGAGAGAGAGAGAGAGAGAGAGAGACCTGTACCATGACTTCACTACTTGTGAAGCTTTTCCTCTATGGGTGAGGACCTGGGACTTGAACTAGGTTCATGCATATGGTAATATGAGTGTTAAACTAGGTGTGCCACTGCCCTGACCCTCAAAAAAGATTTATACAAATAATTCAGTTTGTGGCTACCCCAAGTTTTCAGATAGTATGAGAATTTTAATTTTATTTTTATAGTTACAGTGTTATAAAACAGACTAAATTATGTAGGTCTGAAGTTTTTATGAGGAAGAATTTCTACTTACAAAAGAAGTTATGCATCAAATTTATTTTACATTTCTATTCTTTCAAAAAGATATAATTCTTAGGTTAAACAAAACATATATGTACATATGTTTTCCACTGTATCTTTCAGTGAGTAAGGAAACAGTCCTATCTTTACAGTTGAAAATGTAGCTCCCTTGTTTTATTTTTAATAACAAGCTTAATTTTTCAATTAACTTTTATATATTTATTGGATAGAGACAGCCAGATATTGAGAGGAAGTGGGTGAGAGAGACACCTGCAGCCCTGTTTGTACCTCTTGTGAAACTTTCCCCTGCAAGTGGGGAAGAGCGGCTTGAAGCCAGGTCCTTACACATGGTAGCATTGTAGCATTGTAATATGTATGCATCACTGCCTGGCCCCAGCAGCTCCGTTGTTAAGAGTGTAATTTAATATTTTGTCTCGCTTGTTCAACCCAGAGTACCAACTTGGATATTTGCGATAATATTTGTAAGTTGTTTTGATATAAGGGAAGTTAGGTGTTCAGACAACTTCCAATAAAACCATTTGCTTCAAAGGAATATATATACAGGGAGATCATAGCCATGCTGGATACATGCCAAGGCCATGCTTAGCATGACAATTGGATTGATTTTTGTCTCTTCTTTCTTAGTGGGCCTTCTGTAGTTTGAAAGTCTGGTCAAATTAACAGCATCTTTTGATTGTGATAGAAAATTTAAATATCAGCTGTAGCTCTCACCATGTTCTTGAGCAAATTACTTCAACTTTTGAGGCTCAGCTTCTTAATTCACAAACTGTAGGTAATGTTTATCCTGTAAAACTGTAACATAGTGGAGATCATATAAAATATCAAAGACATCTAAGTGGCTTATCAGATAACCCTATGAATAGTAGCAGTTCTTCTAATATTATTTATAAAACCCAGTAAAAAAAAACTGAGTCAAATAAAGCAAACATTTAGACTAAGAAACTGCTCATTTGAAAGCAGTTTCTGAATATTAAGTAATATAAAAAAAGAGAGTTAATTCTGTAGCCAGTGCAAATATTAATTAGCAGTCTAGCGAGAAGCAGGTCACAATGCTGAATGCCAATGTGCTAAGTTACACAACAGTAGCACCTTGCTAATCTGTCATTAAGGGGCCCCTGGAACTGGAAGAGATGACAAAAATCTGTGTGAAGAAGAAATTCTCACTGACTAAATAAAGCTTCTTTAGTTTTGTAAAAAAAAAAAAATGTGCTACTTTTGTTAGCTTTACATTGGAGATTTTAAAGATATCCATATAATTGGCAGGGTCTGTCTACAGGTGAAAATTAACCTTTCCAAGGTAAATTTGGCATTTTATTCATCATAAATGACTCTCCCCCTTTCTCACTATTGACCCGAGATTAGTGGTACAACTGAATTGAAATGTCATTATGAATTTTAGATAAATATTTTGATCTGTATCTTCAAAATCAACCCATTACATTGCTTTGTCATCAACAAAGTAATTTGATATTTCCATACACATATGGAAAAGCTTATCAAATAAAATCCAATGAGAAACGTAACGTGGTTCATGTTAGAAGTTGGGATGATGTTTTGAAAGAAAAAAAAAATGTTTCAAATTTAAATAACCTTATGTTTGATTTCCAAGTCCAACCTCAGTATATGAGCTTGGGTCATGTTGTAAAGTTCAGGTAACTGTTCCTGTATGATATGCTGGGACACAGAAGTACTTAATACATGGTGGTATGAAATTTTTCTTATCATAATATAGGTATACATATATATATATATATGTATACATGTATATATATATATATAATATCTTGATTAAATACATTATATATCATACATGTCTACGAAGTATGATATAACATAAATATATTACATAATTATACTTTTATAGTATACAATATACATATATGAGTATGACAACAAAGAAAAAATTCTCAAGTGCTTCTCTGTTCTCTTTTTAAATGTCTTTTTATTTATTTATTTATTATTGGATAAAGAAAGAGAGACATTGAGAGGGGAGAGGGAGATAGAGAGGGAGAGAGACAGAGAGACACCTGCAGTGCTGCTTCATCACTCATTAAGCTTTCCCCTTGCAGGTGGGGATCAGGTGCTTGAACCTGGGTCCTTGTGCACTGTGATGTGAGTGCCTAACTAGATGTGCTACCATCTGGTCCCTCCTTATCTGTTCTCTATTCTAAACTTTTTACTCATACTAGATATTTTGAAGGTTGTGAGTTATCATTATTTCCTATAAAAACATGCTTAGAGTGGTAGTAATTTTAAAATAGTGAGCTAATGAGAATTTAATTCACCAGTGAATTTTTCAGGAGGAGTACCTCTAAGTGGGTTGGTTTACATGTCTCAACAATGACATGCTCTCAACAGAGTTTTCATACTGTAAGAGGAGGAGGGAGGCTAAGTTCCCTTCCTATGGGTCCAATGCAAAGTTCTTTTGAAAGAATTATGAGGGGACATGCATGATAGGTTTGCAATTTACAATTATTTCTTTATTAAGTTATGAGGTAGGATTCATGCAGAAGTGAAATTAGAGAGAAGAAAAAAACCCAGGGATGGGTACTTGAGGTTCCCTAGAGAAATACTAAGAGAAGGGCCCTTCCTGCATAAACCCTCTTTTCTTAAACCCTCACACATGTGACACCTAGGCCAGCCTCCTACTGGCCAGTTGAAAGTATCAAGTATAGTTATCTTACCTAAAAAATTCTTCTATAGTGTGCATCCCTTTGTACTGAAGTTCCTACTTTCCATGTGCTCATACAAAATTTTGCCCTCCCACTTCCCAATTTCCATGTGTGCAAATTCAGTGCAATAAAATGTCTGTGCTCTCCAGGTTCTCACTATACCTCTGTGCTGTCCCTAACAATACTAACATTTAGTTCAAAATGTTTGACTGGTCCACCTGGGCATGTCAGTATTAATTTCCCAGTGAATTGTCCAGGATCACACCTCATTTGCTTCTTTTTTTAACAGTCTTCACAACAATGAGATACCACTTTAGTCCTGTGATAATGTCATACATCCAAAAAGGTAGCAGCAACAAAGGCTGGAGACCTTCCTGCATTGCTGGTGGGAATGTAAATTGGTCCAACCCCTGTAGAGAACAGTCTGAAGAACCTCAGAAGGCTAGAAGTGGACCTACTCTATGACCCTGCAATTCTCCTGGGGATATATCCTAAGGAACCAAACTTACCCATCTAAAATGATTTGTGTATACCTATGTTAATAGCAGCACAATGTGTAGTAGCCAAAACATGGAAGCAACCAAAGTGTCCAACAACAGATGAGTAGCTGAGCAAGTTGTGGCCTATATACACAATGTAATACTACTCAGCTATTAAAAATGGTGATTTCACCTTCTTCATCACATCTTGGATGGAGCTTGAAGAAATCATGTTAAGTTAGATAAATCAGAAAGAGAAGGATGGATATGAATAATGTCAATCATAGAAGTTGAAAAACAAGATCAGAAGGGAAAAAATTAAGCAGAACTTGGACTGGAGTTGGTGTATTGCAACAAAGCAAAAGACAATGGGTGGGTAGAAGTTAGGTCCTAGAACATGATGGTAGACAAAGATGTAGTGGGGGTTGAATTGTTGAATTGTTACGTGGAAGACTTGGAAATGCTATGCTTGTACAAACTATTGTGTTTTTCTGTCAAATGCAAATCTTTAGCCCCCAAATAAAGAATTAAAAAAAAAAGTCTTAAGTTGGGAGTCAGGCAGTAGCACAGTGGATTAATCACAGGTGGTGCAAAGCACAAGGACTGGGGTAAGGATCCCGGTATGAACCTCTTGCTCCCCACCTGCAAGGGAGTCTCTTCACAAGCGGTGAAGCAGGTCTTCAGGTGTCTATCTTTCTCTCTTCCTCTCTGTCTTCCCCTCCTCTCTCTATTTCTGTCAGTCCTATCCAACAACAATGACATTAATAACAACAACAAAAAAACAACAAGGGCAAGAAAAGGGAATACATAAATAAATATTTAAAAAAAAAGTTTTAAGTCCTTATTAACAGAGTCTGCATTACACACAGAATATAGACAAGGGAGGTATGGATGATACTGCTACTAGTCTCAGTTTTCTGTGTAATGCACTATCTGGTCTCCTTGTTACTGTGATGTACTAAGCAAATGTTTGCTGGGCTAGCATTGTGGGCAGGAGAGAAGATCCAGGGACTTGTGGCAGTGTGGTAATCAATTCTTTATTGATGTGGAGCCCCAGAGTCGAGTGTGAGCACAGTGGATTAAGCCATGTGGCCCCAAACCGCAATGGCCGCCTCCTGCTCTGCATGCCAGCCCTTCTCCAGGTTGGGATGCAGGAGAGAAAAGAGAGCGAAACCAGGAACAGAAGTGGGTTTTATGGGATAATACTGGAAGTGGTAAGTCGGAAATGGAAATGGCTAGGAAAGGGGGTGGAGAGAGGCAAAAGGCATGCTGGAAATGTGGAAGCGTCCTTAGAAACTTGCAATGGTTTTAACTGTCGGGAATTAACAATATACCCTGAGGGGAAAATGTGGTGGGGAGACTTTTAGTCATTTCTAAGACAAAGCAGAATATTGGTATGTAAATAATAATACTTGCATGGAAATATGGTGGTTTGTGGGCCATGCCAATGTTCAACCACATCTGCACAATTTCCCAACAAATATCTACTTCAGAGTCTCTTCCTGTTCTTCCTTCTTTTGCAGACTATGACATTAGACATTCTTGATTCTCTTCCCTCCTTTAGTCTGTAAATATACTGCCTTACTACAGAGAACCACTCTGAGTACTCTAAATTAGATTCCCCCTTCATCATGGTTGGAAGTAATCCCCCCTTTTTTTGTTCTTTTAACATTTAATAACATCTATGTACACCATATAAATGCCTGTTTACTCCTTCCTACTCCATCCCCTCACAGAACTGTCTCACGAGGATGGGAATTTTCTTTGTTAATAGCTACTTAATCACTATTTTTGGAAGAAAGATATAATCATGTCTCCTGAAAACATCCAGGAGTCATGGAATATGGCCTCCTGGATTTAGTAGCAGGACATGCAGACATGGTGGTGTGAATGAAGAGGAGAGGGAAGAAGTTGGAAGCATATGCGATCTAGATGCTACACTGATCTGTAATCTAAATGCCAATGTCCCAGAGTAATCAGAGGATTAGTGATGAAGGCACACTTTGGTTTTATCTGCAGAGATGTAAATACTCCAGGTGATTTAGGATAAAAGGAAGAAACAGGAAATGACATTATCATATCAAATAAAATATTCAGTGTATTTGTAGTCAAAATAAGTGTATTACTTTAATATAGGAATAGAAATTACTGGGTGTGAGGGGGCAGGCCAGGTGAATATTCTTTCCAGCAAGTCACCAGGGATGAAAGGCATCCTAGACTGGTCACTTGGAAATCTGGGGGTTCTAGGAGTATGCCTAGTAATATTCAATTTACTGAGTGGATTCTGAATCTGGGCAAATACTTCCACAACCAAGTACAGGTATCCTGGGCTTGTTTTAAAGAAGGAGCTGTCACCACAGTTTCTTCCCCAGGGCTGAGAATTCTGCAGGTGCTACACAGGCAGCACCTGGAGCCAAGCTAAGTGGGAAAAGGAGTGCTGCTACCCATCACTACAGCATAACAGATTACCTTTCTGGAGGTTTCTCCAGCTTATGTTTATGGTATTTACCTTCTGTTCCTTTTGATTTGTTTGTTTGTTTGTTTAAAGGAAGATTAAATAACCTCATACAACATCATGCCACTTGAAAAGAAAATGAATCTTCAGGTTGTTTTTTTACAAGAAGATAATGAGGTAAACAAACACCTCTGTCTCCTGCCCACCTCTCTCAGGTGGGCCTGCTGTCAGAATACTGCTATGAGCAACCTTACCACTGAGGATGAATCATTCTTTTTCATATGCAGATAATCTTAGAAATGTCAGTGTCTCCTTCAAGAAATCCTTTTATCTATATATTTATTTATATGTGAATTTCAGCTTACACTCCCTTCCCTTCTAACATTCCCTGGAAATTTTACCTAACCTATACTATGGCATTTTGTTTTCCTTATTGTTGTGTCAAATTACTTCAGTTATCTTTCTAGTCCAGATTCTGACTCTGATCTCTAAACAACAGCCTCATTCACATCACCACTTGGATATCTCAAAAGAAATCATAGTAAATATTAACTTTGGAATCCTATCCTTGCCACCCTGGTTTATTTCACTGAGTGACAACAATATGTATCCTAAGGCAGCTCACTTGGGCTTAGCAACTATTGTTGACAACCACATCAAAGTCAAGCACATCCTTTGGCAAACTACAAAAGCAAAAGGGGGTTAGTCTTAAATTGACAAGATCAATAATGAAAACTGAATAATGTTATATAACCCAAGTACCTGAGATAAAGTGGGTGGGAGAATCTTTCTTTCTGCTCTGCCATTTCCCTTCCTAGTATATGTCAACAACAAGTAAGCCTAGCTATGAGAGAGGGGTGGAAGTAGAGAAGGGGAGAGAAAGATAAACAACTGCAGACTTGCTTCATTGCCTGTGAAGCAATCCACCTGCTGGTGAGGAGCCAGGGCCTCGAACCAGCACCCTTGTGTGGTCCTTGTGCATTGTAATATGTGCACTTAATCTGTGGCACCACCACCACTTGGCCCTGATAGTATTTTCTATAGGAGAAAAAAAATCAAGACCACATTGAATATGGATATCAGCTATGGGGACTGCACAGAAGCTTAAAGAAACCAAATTCTAACACATGTGAGGAAGGTCAATAAGTCCCCCTATCTAAAGTAGGACTGCAAAAGAATTCACCTTCAACCATAAGAATAAATAGAATGCTCTTCAGTCAACTAAAATTAAAAATAACTTACCTCAAATCTGTGTACTAGGTTGAAAGTTAAAGAAATCTGTGCATGACTAGGGAAGCCATATAATGTCTCCATAAAGAACTTTTAAGCCTGAGGCTCCAAGATCCCCATTCAGTCTCCACTATAAGCCAGAACCAAGCAACCCTCTGATAAATGAATGAATGAATAAATAAACAAAACTAAGAAAATAATGTGTTCTCTGAGAAATCAAAACCATAGTCTACACCTCACACAGGTTTAGCAGCCAAATTAACACTCCATAAATAGTATGAAAGATGTTCATTTGGGATTGAAAGTCCTCAGACACTTGATACAAACCAAGGCAATTACTCTCTAAAGGAACTTACCTTGGAAATGTAATGACATCAGACTCATCTTAGACCTACTCACTTAAAATCTATATATTACCCCACATAGCTTTTCAAGCAGAGTTTTCTATGCAGATCTGAGGTTCTAGGTTAAATGGTATATACCAGATTAATATTCAGGTCTCTTTCTCTCTCAACAAACACATAAATCTAACTGAAGGACTGACAAGATAGCACAGCTGGATAGTGCACTTGTTTAGTTATGTGCATGACTCAGTTTTCATGCTGATATTTGCTGCCCTGCAGGAAGTTTTGATGCTGCGGCATCTTTCCTACTCTTTCCTTGTCTCTGTCATTATCTGGGAGAAATGAGGTCTGCTTGGGGCAGTGTAGCACTGGTGATAACAAAAACAAATATAATTGAAAATATAATATAAAATAACTTAAAATATTCAAAGAAAATGTTATCCAGGAATTGACAGGGAGGCGGGGCTATGTAGCATCAGTAGCTGTGTTTCTCTCCTCTTTTCTCCCAGGTCAACTAGGAATACCAAATGAGATCACCTGGGACTACAACAAGACAGGAATAGAACAACTTCAGGAAACCACCAAATCACCAGTGAGTGCAATCACATGTGGCTCCTGGACAGTGAGGAGCCTAGGGAGAGATTAAGTGGCTGGTAATAGTCCTGCAGTTTATCAGTTGAGACACCACTTCCAGTCTGTTTCACTAACAAAAAGATGGCTGAAGGGAGGAGAGGGCTCCCCTAAGACTCACCAAATGCAACTGTGAGTCTCCATTGCTACGGCCTTCAGAATCTGGATGAGTGGAGGGAGGCCTTGTGCTGACACCAGGGTACAGAGAACTAACTAGGAAAGTCAGGAGAAGATCTATACCTAGAGGTGGGGCTGTGAAAGTCTCTTTGCATAACCACTGGATTATCTCTGCCATACCCTGCTTTATCTCTTGGTCAGGAGTCAGTGATTAAGCTAAGAAGCCTACTTATAGTTTAAAAGCCCTCAGGCTCCCATTGCCTACAGGGAAGAAAAAAAAAAGAGGCTTTTAACAGCCTCTGTGTTCCAACTCCAGGATTAAAATACTATTGAAACAACTGTCAATTTCCACAACTATGAACCCTTTAATTACCTTACTTATAAACAAGTCAATCCAGGCAAGAGTGATCAGTAATTTGAAAAGTACTGAGAGGTACCTCATAACATACTATATAAAATGGTTAAACCAACAAGAAGAAATATTGGAGGAATGAACCAGGACAAGAGTCCAGCTAAAAGCCCCCCAAAGGTTGAAGCACAAAATAATGAGGTTAACATCAAAATACTAGTTAAGGAAATAATCACAGGAGTGAGTAAAGAGTTTGAAAGAATTGTCATCAGAAATACAGAAACAACAAATGAGACTCTGGAAGAAACAGTAATTATCTCAAGGTTATTAGAGAGCTGAAAGCTGAAATAGCTGAGCTAAGAACACGAGCTGAACAAGCTAAAACAGTATCAGAACAGGGTAACAAAATAGCTATAGTCCAGAAAACAGTACAGGGGAGAGAGAATAGAATAAACGAGGACTACAAAAGAATTAGCAAGATAGAGGATGAATTAGAGACAACTATAAAAGAAGAGATCTCTAAAAGGGATTAAGAGATACTAAAAACAACAACAGAGACCTATGGGATGACTTCAAAAGAAATAATATATGCATTATTGGCTTACCAGAGCCCTGAATGAAAAAGGGTTTCAATCAAGGATAAAATACCCTGCTAGACTTTCATTCAAACTAGATGGAGTTATCAAAACCTTCTCAGACAGACAACAGTTAAAGAAGGCAACCATCACCAAGCTTGCCCTGAAAGAGGTTCTAAAAGACCTCTTACAAACAAGAGCATCACTATAATACTTTCAATATATCAGAGAAAATAAAAAGTTGTTGAATAATGACACTACAATACATTAAATCCATAATGTCAATAAATGTCAATGGCTTAAAATCACCCATGAAAAGGCACAGAGTGGGAGGATGGATCAGAAAACATAACCCAACCGTATGCTGCTTGCAGGAATCCCATCTGACACAACAAGATAAACAGACTTAAAATGAAAGGATGGAAAACTATCATACAGGCTAATGGACCACAGAAAAGGCAGGAACAACCATTGTCATCTCTAATGCGATAGATTTTAAATTAAATAAAACAATAAAAGATAGACAAGGTCATTACATAATGATTAAAGGATCCATCAGCCAAGAAGACTTAAAATTATTAACGTCTATGCACCTAGTGAGGGACCATCTAAATACATCAAACACCTACTGAAATTACTACAAAAATGCATCAATAGTAATACAGTAATAGTGGGAGACTTTAATATCCTACTCTCACACTTAGACAGAACAATGAAGCAGAGAATCAACAAAGAAATAAGAGAATTAAAAAAATCAATGGACAGACTAGACCTCCTGGACATTTTCAGAGTTGTTCACCCCCCAAAACTGGAATATACATTGTTTTCAAATCCACAAAACACATACTCAGGAATAGACCACATGTTAGGCCACAAAGACAGCATCAACAAATTAAAGAGCATTGAAATCATCCCAAGTATCTTCTTAGACTACAGTGGAGTAAAGCTAACATTTAACAACAAACAGAAAATTACTAATAGACACAGAATTTGGAAACTAAAGAACATACTGTTTAAGAACCACTGGGTCAGAGAGACACTCAAGCATGAAATTCAAATGTTCCTGGATACAAATGATAATGAAGATACAGCTATCAAAATATTTGGGAAACAGCTAAAGCAGTATCGATATGGAAACTCATAGCCATACAATCACATATTAAACAACATGAAAAAGCTCAAATAAATGACCTTACTGCACTCCTTAAGGACTTAGTGGAAGAGGAACAAAGGAACCCTAAAGGAACCAGAAGGACAGAAATCACTATAATTAGAGCAGAAATAAGCAACATCAAAAATAAGAGAACCATACAAAAGTTCAGTGAAACCAAATGTTGGCTCTTTGAAGAATTAAACAAGATTGACAAATCCCTAGCCAGACTCAATAAACAAAAAGGGAGAAGACTCAAATAAATAGAATTTTAAATGATAGGAAAGATATCAGAACTGACACCACAGAAATCCAGAAAATCATGCGAAACTTCTATGAAGAACTATACACCACCATGCTAGAGAATCTGGAAGAAAAGGAAGTATTCCTGGAAACATATAGCCTTCCAAAACTGAGCCAAGAAGAACTAAAAAACATGCTGGGCTAGCTTCATGAGAGCAGACATATGACCAGGGACTCATGGCTGAGCTGGGATGCAATGCAATGCAATGCCATGTTGGCTTTATTCATCTGCATTTATACTCTCCAGGAAGGAAGTGGTAGGGTGTAAAAACAGGGTGTGACTAGGAGAGGGGGCTGAGCAAATAGAGAG
Organism: Erinaceus europaeus; assembly: GCF_950295315.1. NCBI lineage: Eukaryota > Metazoa > Chordata > Mammalia > Eulipotyphla > Erinaceidae > Erinaceus > Erinaceus europaeus. The sequence goes on along the minus strand of NC_080164.1, from coordinate 35,095,187 downwards.
TGCAAATGAGTGGGATTAAACCAGTGCCCTTCAGGCAGGGCAGTTCTCAGGTAAATCAATGATTATGTAAATAGACCATAGCAATAAGCAATGCAACAGAAGGGGTCTTAGAAGCAGAATTAGAAAACCTAATGCACCAACAAAAACCTACATGCACCAATCACAGCCAAAGAAATCAAACTGTTATTAAGAATCTCCCCAACAACAAAAGTCCTAGACTGCTTCACAAACAAATTCTACAAAATCTTGAGGAAACAGTTAATACCTATATTTGTAAAGCTTTTCCATAAGATCGAATAAACTGGAACATTCCCTTCCACCTTCTATGAAGCCAACATAATACTGATACCAAAAGCAGATAGGGACACAGCATAAAAGGAAAATTATAGACCAATATCTCCGATCAACAAAGATGCCAAAATATTAAACAGGATCTTGGCCAACCAGATACAGCAGTATATTAAAAAGATTGTTCATCAGGACCAAGTGGGATTTATCCCAGGAATACAAGGCTGGTTCAACATATGTAAGTCAGTCAATGTCACTCACCACATTAATAAAAGCAAAGCCAAAAACCACATGATTATCTCAATAGATGCAGAGAAAGCCTTTGACAAAATCTAATACCCATTCATGCTCAAAACCCTACAAAAAATGGGAATAGATGGGAATTCCTCAAGATAGTGGAATCCATATATAGCAAACCTACAGCCAACATCATACTCAATGGACAGAAGCTGAAAGCATTCCCCCTCAGATCGGGACTAGACAGGGTTCTCCACTGTCACCATTACTCTTCAACATAGTATTGGAAGTTCTTGCCATAGCAATCGGGCAAGAGAAAGAAATCAAAGGAATACAGATTGGAAGGGAAGAAGTCAAGCTCTCACTACTTGCAGATGATATGATAGTATACATAGAAATACCCAAAGAATCCAGCAGAAAATTACTGGAAGTTATTAGGCAATATAGCAAGGTGTCAGGCTACAAAATCAATGTACAAAAATCAGTGGCATTTCTTTATGAAAACACTAAATCTGAAGAAGAAAACATCCAGAAATCACTCCCATTCACTGTTACAGCAAAAGCAATAAAATGCCTAGGAATAAAGCTGACCAAAGAAGTGAAAGACTTGTATACTGTAATCTGAGTCACTCTTCAAGGAAATAGAAACTGATACCAAGAAATGGAAAGACATCCCATGCTCATGGATTGGAAGATAAATATCAAAATGAATATTCTCCCCAGAGCCATATACAAATTTAATGTGATACCCATCAAAGTTCCACCAAGCTTCTTTAAGAGGATCGAAAAAAAATACAGTCATTTATCTGGAAGTAGAAAATACCTAGAGTTGCCAAAACCATCTTGAGGAAAAGAAACAGAAATGGAGGCATCACACTCCAAGATCTCAAACTATATTACAAAGCCATCATTATCAAAACAGTTTGGTACTGAAACAAAAACAGGCACACAGACCAGTGGAAGAAAATTGAAAACCCAGAACTAAATCCCCACACCTGTGGACATCTAATCTTTGATAAGGGGGCCCAAAGTATTAAATGGAAGAAGGAGGCTCTCTTCAATAAATGGTGCTGGGAAAACTTGGTTGTAGGATGCAGTAGAATGAAATTGAAACACCTTATCTCACCAGAAGCAAAAATCAACTCCAGATGGATCAAGGATTGTTAGACCAGAAACTATCAAATAGTTAGAGGAAAACATTGGTGGAACACATTCCCACCTACACCTCAAGGACATATTTGATGAAACAAACCCAATTGCAAGGAAGACTAAAGCAGAAACAAACCAATGGGATAATGTGGAACTATGTGAAAGCTTGGTATAGCTTAGGGAAGCTTTCCCTGGAAAGACACCCCTCTTGTTAGCCTCTCTCCATAGAGATGAGCCAAGAGGGAAATGTCTTCCAGACTCAGCTCCCCCTTGTTAGACTCTCAAGCCTCACAGAAATCTCATTGTTTCTCCCTGCTAGAATCAGGCCACATGGCTGCCTGCTTTAAGGTTCATTTACTCAAAGTTGACCTCACCTTCTGATCACAAAGGAGAACACACCTTATCACACACTCCTAACAGTATACTCTGATGTCCTTAATTTACATCAAGCATTGCTTATCTTCTCTTTATCTCACCTTTGCCTCTCAAATGCCTTTGGGTAATTAAATGCCTGCATCAGGATACTAATTATCTTGACTTTTATGTATCACATCAATTCTTGTCATACCAGCCCCCTATCATAGGGGCAAGCTGACCTTTAAGAAACCTGTAATTTCTGATGAATTTGAAAAAATGTTCTTTGTTTAACTTTCTATATATACCCAAGCCCACCCCTGAATAAATCGAGTGTTTGTACCAAGATACTCCCCGAGCCTCTTTCTTTCATGCAGTCACTAGAGCTGGTGATAGGGCCTCGGTAAGCTTACCTTCTGGCTGGAGCCACCCCACGTGAGCCCCAGGAGGACTACATCAAATTATAAAGCTTCTGCACATCCAAAGAAACTATCACACAAACAAGGAGACCCTTCAAAGAATAGGAGAAGATCTTCACATGCCATACATCAGACAAGAGACTAATAACCAAAATATACAAAGAGCTCAGCAAACTTAGCAACAAAAAGCAAATGACCCCATGCAAAAATGGGCAGAGGATATGAACAAAACATTCACTTCAGAGGAGATCCAAAAGGTTAACAAACATATTAAAAACTGTGCCAGGTAGCTAATTATCAGAGAGATGAAAATAAAGACACCATTGAGATACCACCCCACTCCTGTGAGAATGGCATACATCAAAAAGGACAGCAGCAACAAATGCTGGAGAGGCTGTGAGGACAAAGAAATCCTTCTGCAATGCTGGTGGAAATGTAATTTGGTCCAGCCTCTGTGGAGAGCAGTCTGGAGAACTCTCACAAGGCTAGACATGGACCTTTCATATGAACAGTAATTCCTTTCCTGGGGATATACCCCAAAGATTCCATAATGCCCAACCAAAAAGATATGTGTACACCTATGTTCATTGCAGCACAATTCATAATAGCTAAAACCTGGAAGCAACCCAGGTGCCCAACAACAGATGAGCGGCTGAGAAAGCTACGGTATATATATATATATATACACAGTGGAATACTATGCAGCTATCAAGAACAATGAACCCACCTTCTCTGACCCATCTTGGATGGAGCTAGAAGGAATTATGTTAAGTGAGCTAAGTCAGAAATATAAAGATGAGTATGGTATTATCCCACTTATCAAGAGAAGTTGAGAAAGAAGAACAGAAAGGGAAATTAAAACAGGATCTGACTAAATTGAGAGTAGGGCACCAAAGTAAAAACCCTGTGGTGAGGGGGGGAGGATGGACATTTGGCTTCTCAGGGCAGCTGGTGGGGGTGGTGGTGGTTCACTTCCTAACAAAGTCCAAAGCCTAGTTATAGACCAGGTCCCCTGAGTTAGAGCATATGTTCACACTTATCCATTAACTAGGGCAAAATATATACCTCAAAGCAGAAGTACACAATAGTCTACAGTGAGTATCCTGCAACACTTCATCTGCATTACTCCAGCCTTCAGGTCCATAATGTTTCAACAATTTGTTTTGCCTTGTATGTTAACTCTCTTTTCAGCCATCAGGTTCCAGATGCCAGCATGATGCTGACCAAACTTCCCTGGACAGACGACCCCACCAATATGTCCTGGAGCTCCACTTCCCCAGAGCCCCACCCTATTAGGGAAAGAGAAAGGTAGACAGGGAGTATGGATCAACCATTCAATGTCCATGTTCAGCAGGGAAGCAATTACAGAAGCCAGACCTTCCACCTTCTGCAACCCACAACAACCCTGGGTCCATGCTCCCAGAGGGATAGAGAATGGGAAAGCTGTCAGGGGAGGGGATAGGATATAGAGATCTGGTGGTGGGAATTGTATAGTTGTATTCCTCCTATGGTTTTGTTAATGTCTCCATTTAAAAATAAATAAATAAATATGTAAATAAATAAATAATGAGAACATGCTTTGTAAGTATTCTTATGGCAGTATTTGTTTGCCTAAGTTAAGAATGATATCTTATTTTTCTTTATAATGGACATGATCGGGTTTCTCACCTTTGAGTATTTAAGTATTACTGCTTCAGAAATCATGTTTAATTTCAGAACCAACAAATATGAAAGTAGTCTGATACCTTGCTTGTCATTTCACCCTATAGAGTTTTAGGGGAAACATTTATATCAGAGGTCTGTAAATTCAGATGTACTATCTAACTCAGTTCATGAAAGTCTCTGTTTCCATTGAGCTCTCTGAATATTCTTCAGCCATATATAGGAAAAAGCCAAAGAGTAGTAATAACTCCCAAATACAAAAAGTCTCAACTTTGCTAAGGTTAAGAAGAGGGAGAAGAATATCAGCAAACTATTGTTTAACATCAATCTGTCATTCATACAGATGAATTTACAGAGGTTCTAAGTCAATCATGGGGCATGGAACTCTGATGGTTGCCAGATGTTTAATACTATCTTTTCATAGGTGAATTTAGCAATGCTAAAATGCTATCTAGCATACTAGGTTGTTGATTATACAAATTGTATGTTTTGGTAGTAGAACATGTAGTTGAATTATAATTTAATCTTGACTTCCTACTTATGTCATTAAGTGATATTTAAAAGAAGCATTTAGGGGGGCAGGTGGTGGCACATCTGGCTGAGTATACATGTTATAATGCACAAGGACCAGGGTTCAAGCCCCTGGTCTCAACCTTCACAGGGAAAGCTTCACAAGTGTTGAAGCAGGGCTGCAGGTGTCACTCTGTCACTATCACCTATCTATATCTATCTATCTATCTATCTATCTATCTATCTATCTATCTATCTATCCCTTCCTCTCAATTTCTCTCTGTCTATATCCAATAATAAATACACAAAATTTTTAAAAAAGAAAAAAAATTACTTCTATACAGCAGATTATAAGCATAGAACTTATGTGGCAATGTACAACAACCCAATAATAAATAGTAAATAGCATCAATATTTTGAAAAAGAAAATACATACACATAAATTTTAAATCTAAGATTAATTAACATGCTTTGCATTGAACTATCAAATAGGCAGATAATTTTTGACCATCAAATCCACCCACTTAATAGATGTTGCTTGACATTAAAATGAGGGAAACTATCTCAAACCAACAAGTAGAGTCCAACAAAACCTTGTTCTTAATAAGTTATCAACTGATATTGTGGATGTTAAGGTGGTTGAAAGTTTACTATGATCCACACTAGTCAATACACATATTTTATCATTTTAATAGAGTATGAAATAAACTGTGGTCACTATGGATGTGGAAAACACTTTTGACAAAACTCCATATTAAATAAAACTCCACTTTGAGTGAAGTTCTTAAGAAGAAATTATCATGTAAAAGCAGTGCTTCGAAGTTTTTAACAAAACTTGTTTAAATTTTCTTTTAATCATTCTCCCCAATCGTTCTGTTTTTCTTGATAGAATATCATGTTTAATCCAGGCACTAAATTATCTGAACTATCAAAATACAATCCCCAAATCTCTCTACTTCCCTGTCAAAGTTTTTCTCAGTCACTTTCATCTATATCTCTGGCTTTATTGCTATGCTATCATCACTGATTATGTGTTATATCCAGATTTCTCCGTTGAGCATCAGTTCCATATATCCAAGTGACAACTTGATTTCTCCATCTGGTATTTCAAAGGCTGCTCAAGTTCAACATTTAAAAATTTAATCTTATGATGTGTTTACTTCCAGCCATGTCAACTTTTCCACAGAATGACACCAAGGTCTATTACCTTATGAAAGCCGGGATCTGCTCTATCAAAGAGAAAATCCAGGTTGATTTTTCTGACACTTTATTTATTCATTCCCAGTACCTCACAAAATCTTATCAATTTGCTTTTTGATCAGGCCGGAAACCTTTTCAGTTCTGCTCATCACCACTGCACCAGTATAGGTGGGAATCTAATTATTTCTTTGCTTACTTATTATAGCAAGTTGCTGGTTATAGTTTGTTTCCCCAAGTCCACTCTGAGAGAGGAGAATGTCTGTCTTATGCTTGTTAAAAATAACTTTGTAGCTTTTTGTTATCTAAAGATCAGGCAAATGAGAAGTGTGTAAAGGGCTCGAGTCAAAGCATCTGAAGAGCCTTAGAATTGATATTCTAGATGTAGATTGGTTTAAACTTTGAAATAAGAAAGTCTGTAGTCACATAAATAACCCTTGCCCTTTTCAGATATACCCCATTCACCAGCCATTGTCTAAAGGGAAATAGTATTATTTTGCAAGTACACTTTCTGTTTGGCATTGTGAGCCTCTCCTCTTTCCTCATATTCCATGAGAGCTTAGTTTCATGTGTATAAGCCTTCACTTCTGTACAGGTGTTGGGACATAGTTATTATAATCTCACCTGCAAGTTTATTAATATAGTTTCCTTTACTTTTTCTCCTGTCAACTGTCTCCTATTTGTTGGATTATTTCTCTAAGCTTTAAAGAATTCAAGAGTACAAGATTATTTCTTTTCTCACCTACATGTGCATTACATAACGCACTCATATTGTCATAATTTTCTGGTTCAATCACATTGGGCTTATTTACGAAAACGTGTCCTCCTTCCTGCCACCGGACTGTTTTTAAATTTTATTAGTGATTTAATAATGATTAACAAGGTTGTAACAGGAGTACAATTCCACACAGCTCCCATCACCAGAGTTCTGGATACCATCCCCTCCACTGAAAGCTTCCCTATTCTTTAACCCTCTAAGAGTATGGAACAAAATTCTTTATGGGTTGCAGAAGATGGAAAGTCTCGATTCTGTAATTGTTTCTCTGCTGAACATGGATTTTGGCAAGTTGATGCCTTATCACCAGCCTGTTTCTATCTTTCCCTTAGTGAGATAGGACTCTGGAGAGGTGAGGTTCCAGTGGTGAGGTCATCTGCCCAGAGAAGTCAGGATGGCATTGTGGTAGTGTCTGCTACTTGTTGGCTGAAAGGTGGTAATATATAAAGCAGGGCAAATTGTTTAATAATCAGGAACCCAAAGGTAAGAATAGAGCAGATGAAACTAGTGGTCCTCCTGGAGCAAGAAGCTAAGAAGTCTATTTTAGGTATGTTCCAAGGGGCCCATGACTTTACTAACTTTTACTTACCTGAGCCTGATAGCTAATATGCAAGTGAGCTAAAAACAATGGCTGGGAAGATGGTGTCAGAGTTGAGAATAGGATTAGAAAAGTGGATCAGGGCAAAGAGTAGTTCCAAAAATATGGGAAAATTATATAAATGCCATAAAATGGTAAGCCCCATCAATCTGACCTAGGGTCCATGTCTCTTCATATTCAACACAGGAGTCTGTGTAACCTCTGCATCCCTGGCAGTCTGAATTCACATTCCATGGCCACAGTGAGGAACCTGAATTCTCATTTCTGTTTCAAACACAAATTCTTTACTGGTAAATAAAGAATTAATCCTAGAAACCCTACACTTAGCATCAATAAAATATACCCCATGCCTTTGCAGTCCGTCTGGCAACTCATTGTGTCCCTCAAGGCACTGTCTTATCTACTAGTTTTGGAAGTAACAAACCAATGTTTTGGTTTCCAATGCTTCCCTTTGTGCTGCTGGGTTTCTCAAAGACTGACTGCAGCCAGCTACCTTGGGACTCTATATGGCATACCCCCCCCTCCTTGCTAGGTAATACCCACAGAGACAGGAAATGCCAGAGGCAAGAAATGCCCCAGAGGCAAGAGAAGCCCACAGAGGCAGAAAATGTCTTTTAGCTTGATAAAGCCTTGCCCACCAAGGCAAGAAATGCCCCCCTCAGGCCTTCCCTTGTCATCACACTGGTTCTTGATGCTCGCTTACTTGTTCATCCATGTTTGTGCCAGTTTTTTTTTTTTTTTTTTTTTGAAAATGCCTGTACAATATAGGTTTCTGTTCACCCCACACTCCTGATACTATGGTCAATTAGTTAAAAAGAAAAGGGGGAATTGTTGGAATGCTTCTAGTTCTGCCTCTGGGATCCCTTCTGTTACATTACTTGACATTGTAGTCTATTTACATGGTCATTCTGTTACATTGGTTTGGTCTCACTCCCCCTGCCTCTGGGAGATTTTGGTTTAGTCCTTGCTAGTTCCGCACTTCTTCCTTCTCCCTGCCCCCTATCCTACATACTTCCTTGGTTCCTGACTCTGCTGCCGGAGAAGGAGGCAGGACAGAATGGGGTTGTGATTAGATTAGATTAGTTTTTTGAACCTTTCACTCATGAATAAAGAAATACTGCTTCTCCACTCAGCCATGTGTCCCTGGTCGCCTGTCTCCTGCCGCGAAGCTAGCCCGGCATACTGGTACCCTGAACTTTGACCGACAAATAAAGAGCTTGCCAAACCCAATATAAAAAAACAAATAACCCCATCCAAAACAAATAACCCCATCCAAAAATGTGGAGAGGACATGGACAGAATATTCACCATAGAAGAAATTGAAAGGCCAAAAAACACATGAAAAAATGCTTCAAGTCATTGATTGTTAGAAAAATGCAAATCAAGACAACAATGAGATACCACTTCACTCCTGTGAAAATGTCACACATCAGAAAAGGTAATAGCAGCAAATGCTGGAGAGGGTGTGGGGTCAAAAGACCCCTCATGCACTGCTGGTGGGAATGTCAATTGGTCCAACCTCTGTGGAGAACAGTCTGGAGAACTCGCAGAAGGCTAGAAATGAACCTACCCTATGATCCTGCAATTCCTCTCCTGGGGATATATCCTAAGGAACTCAACACACCCATCCCAAAAATCTGTGTACACATATGTTCTTAGCAGCACAATTTGTAATAGCCAAAACCTGGAAGCAACCCAGGTGTCCAACAAGAGATGAGTAGCTGATCAAGTTATGGTATATATACACAATGGAACAGTACTCAGCTATAAAAATGATGACTTCACCATTTTCAGCCTATCTTGGATAGAACTTGAAAAATTCATGTTAAATGAAATAAGTCAGAAACAGAAGGATGAATATGGGATGATCTCATTGTCAGGTAGAAGCTGAAAAACAAGATCAGAAGAGAAAACACAAGTAGAACCTGAACTGGAATTGGCATATTGCACCAAAGTAAAAGACTCTGAGGTGGGGTTGTGGGGAATACAGGTCCAAGAAGCATGACAGAGGACCTAGTGGGGGTTATATTGTTATATGGAAAACTGAGAAATGTTATACATGTACAAACTATTGTATTTATCATTGAATGTAAAACTTTAATTTCCCAATAAAGAAAAATTTTAAAAAAGACACACCTAATAGACGTCTATGAAAAGTAAGCAATGTCAGGTAGATTGGAAAATAAGATCAAATTTGAATAATCACTCTTAATCAGAGTGTGTTTCACAAGTGTTTCATAAACTCAACATGTGTGACTACATTTATTTAATACATTTTGATATTAATGAAATTATATTTATAAACACACACTCACAATTGATTTTTGTGTTTTGATCTTATATCCTACAACTATTTTTAAAAATATTTTTATTTATTTATTATAGGAAGGAGGCATGGGAGTGGGGCAAGGGGGGTAGAGAGAGAGAAAGACAGATACCTACTGACCTGCTTTATCATTTGTGACACTTTATTCCTGCAGGTGGCTTGAACATGGGTCCTTGTATACTGTAATGTGAGTACTCAACCAGGTGCACCAACACCTGGTCCCTTCCTACAATTATTTTAAACTTTAAAGAATAGGAAAGCTATCAGGGGAGGGGATGGGATACAGAGTTCTGGAATTGCGTGGAGTTTTACCCCTCTTATCCTATGGTTTTTGTCAGTGTTTCCATTTTATAAATAAATTTAAAAAATAGTTGAATAAACACTTTATTACACCATTATAGGGGAAGAGTTGAAATGGAAAATCACTTTTAAAAATGTCTTTATTGGGGGACTAATGGCTTACAGTTGAAAGTAAAATACAACAACAGTTTGTACATGAATAACATTTTCCAGTTTTCCACATAGCAATATACCCTCACTAGGTCCTCCTCTGAAATGGCAGATCTTAATGATAGATGACTACAGTGCCTGAATAAACAAATATGGTGAATTAAGTTTATTGATTTTTCAAATTCTCAGTAGACCTTGCTTTATAGGAATGAGTCCATCTTTGGAAATGAATCCATCTCATTCGTGGTGAAGTTTCTATTTTATATATTTGTCATTAATTTGCAAATATTTATTTAAATATTTTTGCATCTATGCTTGTGAGAGATATTCGTTAATAATTATCTTACTATTTCTCCATCTTTGATGTAAAGTTAGTGCTTGCCAGGTACAATAACGGGAATATTTCTTTATTTTTCAGAAATGATTCTTAGTACTTACTTTTTCTTAAGCATTTGCTAGAATTTTTAAGTGAAACTTGTTGGACCTAGGTTTTCCTTTTTGAAAAGGATTTTAACAGTGGTAAGATTCATTTATTTGATAAAGAAGAACTATATTATCTATTTCTTCAGTAAAGTTTGACAATTTGTGATTTTCATCTAAGTAATTGACTACCTATGGATTTATACCATTATACTTTTTCAAGTCTCTAGTTTCTCTAGTTTAATTAGAGCTCCTCTTTCATTCTTAGATCAGGCAGTTTGCTTTTCTCTTTTATTTTCTGTGGACAGCTTGGGAAGCACACAATTAACTGTATTGAACTTTCCAAAGAATAAGGTGTTTTTTTTTCTTTATCTTTATTGTTTTTACAAACAGTGTCTACTACATAGAACTGTAATTTGCTTCACCCTAACAGAGACAAGGAGGAAAAACAGGATATGATTTATTTGCTATTTGAGGTTTGACTTTAGTTCCAAATCACTGTTTACTTTTCAGAATTTTTTAGTTTTTGTGCGTCTTCTGCTTAGAAGTCTTAAATACAACCTCTAGGAGAGTTAGGTTTTGTTTAGTTTAGATCCTCTTGTTTGAGAATAAATGTTAGTTTTGTGGTTTAAGTCTCTTCTGTGCTCTGAATTATCTAAAGTCAAAAAGCATTTTTCTTTTTTTTATTATTGTCTTTATTTATTTATTTGATAGAGATAGGAGAAATCGAGAGGAAGGGGAAGAAAGAGGAGAGAAACAGAGCACCTGTAGTATTCCTTCACCACTAGAAAATCTTTACCCTTGCAGGTGGGGATCAGGGGCTTCTACCTGGGTCCTTGGACATTGTAGTATGTGTATTCAGCCAGGTGTGCCACCACACAGCTCCAAAAAGTATTTTTCCTTCTTATTCCACCCTCTGTGTTTAGCAAAGCACATGCTACATCAATATATAGTATCATTGGTTGTTATACCATTTTAGTGGACTTTTAACATTATATTTCATTTTTTATTAGTGATTTCCAAAATAATAAAACAACAAGGGTACAATTCCACATAGTTCCCACCACCAGAGTTCTGTGTCCCAATTCCCCTCACTGGAAACTGAAGTGGTTCTCCCAAGATCACAGATATAATTTGGCTGTTATTTTTATAATGGTCTTTCTATCTTTTATCTATCTATCTATCTATCTATCTATCTATCTATCTATCTATCTACCTATCATCTTTCATCAGTCTATCTATCCATATATAATTTTGCCCATTTTTTTCCTATGACCCTGTCTTCTCTTCCTTTTTAAGTCACAGCTACACCTATAACTACTTCCAAATGTCTTCTTTCTCTCACTGTGCCCTGATGGAATTGGGTTTCAGAGCCCTCTAGTCATTTCCCCCCTAACCTTTCTTTTTTTTGGGGGTGGGGCTATGGACCAAAATTATTTTTAGGGTGCAGAAAGTAGGAGTACTGGCTTCTGTAATTACTTTTCCACTGGGCATGCCTGTTGGCAGACTGACCTAGATCCTCAGCTTCAATATTGTATTTCTAATTGCTCTTATATGCTATGCCTTTGCTAGCTTTAGACCTTTTAAGGTAGATTCTAGATATCAAGGTTTATATTAGTTTTATAGTGCTATGTAACAGACTTATACCAAAATAGTGTCTCAAAATAATATTCATTTTAATTAACTAATTATTTGATAGAGACATAGAGAAACTGAGAGTGGAGCAGAAGATAGAGAGAGAAAGAGACAGAGAGACATCTAGAACCCTGCTTTATTACTCCTGAAGCTTTCACCCCTGCAGATGGGAATCAGGGGCTTAAATCTGGGTTCTTGCTCATTGTAATGTGTGCACTTAAACAGGTGCACCATCACCTGACCCCAAATAATATGCATTTTATCTTATAGTCTCCGTGTATCAAAAATCCACATGAGACTTAATGGAATGTACTTACCAGACTATGACTAAGATGTTCATTGGGCTGTGTTCTCATCTGGAGGTTCAGTGGTAAAGAATCTGTTTCCAGGCTCATTTAATTTCTTGTCAGAATATACTTAGCCATAGTTGTGTGACCCCACCCCCATATCCTTATTGCCTCAGATCTTAGAGGTCATATATACTATGTAATATGGCTGCACAGAACCACAGACTTAAACAATGTAATAGGATTATTATTAAACAATTTCCTTTACTATGTCATATAACATAATCAATAGAGTTTATATTTTGTAGTATTAAATTAATTGAAGCAAGATAAGGCTTCGATCTATCCTCAAGAGAAGAATATAACAGAATAGACATATCCTCAAGGGCTATCAGCACAAAGGATATATACTAATTTATTACATGTGCTATTAAAATTGTATTCTTTTAAAATTATTTTTACTTACTTTTACTTACTAGACAGATGCAGCCTGAGAGGGAACGGGGTGATAGAGAGGGACAGAGACAGAGAGACACCTGCAGCTCTGCTTCACCACTTGCAAAGCTTTCCCCCTGCAGGTTGGAACTAGGGGCTTGAACCTGGGTCCTTGCTCATTGTAACATGTGCACTTAACCAGGTGCGCCACCACCCGGCCTTTAAAATTTTCTCATGGTTGTTAATACTAATCAAGGGTTTTGTGCGTGCTAGATATTTGATAAGTGAGCTCTACAGCATAATTTTAGTTTCCCTCTTTCTCTGCTTATTTGTTATTTATTTATTTATTTATTTATTTATTTTTAGAAAAGAGGAGAGGCGAGATATCGTAGCACCACTCTACCACCTATGGAACTGCATGGGTACCATTCATGTTGCTTCTCTGTAACTTTGCAACACATACCTAGCAAAGCTTCTGGTGAGTTATATTCCCATGCCTAAAAGTTATTTAAATTTAATTAAAACATTCATTAGTTGTCAAATTGAAGTCATAATACTGTTAGATGTGGTTTGACTGGGCTTCTGGTTCTTTCTTTGGAGTTTTGTCTGTCCTTAATAAGGATTACTTATAAAACTCTAGCAAAGTGAACTTGGGAAACAGGTCCATTTTTCATTCAATGACTTTCCTATTTCTAGTTCCACATTCACATAAAACAGACTCAAATTATAATAAATATCAATTGAATAAGAAAATCGATTTAAAAACAAATACTTGGTTTAACATTTGAACGAATATGTCTGCTCCATTTTTAAATTATCTTTATTTATTTACTTATTAGATAGCGACATCCAGAAATTAAGAGAAGGGGAGAGGTAGACAGAGAGAGACACCTGTTATCCTGCTTCACCACTAGTGAAAGTGTGTGTTTAACCAGGTGCGCCACCACCTGGCCCCTTGTGTTCCATTTTTATGATAAGAAAAGATCCAAAATAAGGGGCCAGGTGGTGGGAAGCCTGGTTGAGTTCACATATTATAATGCCCAAGGACCCTGGTTCCAGCCATAATAAATTTGATACTGCCCTGATGGAATTTCTAGGTCACCACTATCTGCTCTCCTTATCTATCAGGTCCTTAGAGACAAAACTTATATTTCTATTATTACTATTATTATTAAGATTGTATATATAAGGGGTAGTGTGAAAGATACTGATCTTGAAAAGATGAATGAATTGAACCTGGAAAAGGTACTGCATATGAAAATGTTTGAAGAAATTCAGTTTAACGGAAAAGAAAATCTTGCTCCTTTGGAAAGTTGTTGTTGTTGTGTTTAGAAGACTGGACATTCTCATCAACCTATTCAGAATATTATGATCTTCTGAGGCAAGGCCCAACCAGGAAGCAGATACTCAAACAGCACTTTCTCCCCCCTAAATTTAAAATAAATCCAGAGGGTTTTGTGCCAAATAATCACTAGCTGCTGTGAGATCAATGTGTGTGGAATTATTAACAGGAAGCAAATTACTAACTACAACCTATGGAGAAAATTTATCTCAGGCAAGAACTTTCTTTGAAGGATTGCACCCAGCGTGAAAACATTTAATTTCCCCACAGTCACTCCACAGGGACTCACGAAGGGTGCCATTGGTAATAAACAAGATGCTGGCTGTAAAGCTTTGGAAGTACTAACCTGAAATACAGAGGAAAATATAAGAGAGAAAAAGTGCACTCTATCAACAATAACTTCCAGCTTTTGTACAAGAACTCTAGAAGAAAATTTCAGTGTACAGACTTCTATAATAGATCCTGAGACCTTACACTCTGAAGAACTCAGTAGTTATTGGTTTGCATGAATCATACCAATACATTCATCCAATATTAGTACCAAAGAAAGTCTACTGGTTGATTCTTGTTTACATGGTCTAAGATTATAGATGATTGACTATTTAAAAAAAGTTATTAGAAATGCTTTAATAATTTAAGCCCAGTGTCATAATTCAATCAATTTAGCCACTGTCAGTAATCATGTCAATTATTTTAGAGGGAAAAAAAGAAAAAATGATACATATACAAGATGTTTAAAATCTCCAGCCAGTGATATATTTTTTATACTTTTACTGTAATTAACTATATGGACACACCTGATCTGGCTATGGTGAGGAAATATAATCCTCCAATAAGAAATATTGATGAAAAGCTGTAGAGTCTAGGGCTGGGTGTTGGTGCACCTGGTTGGGTGCACATGTTATAGTGCACAGGGACCCATGTTCAAGCCCCTGGTCCTCACCTGAAGGGGAAAAGCTTTGTGAGTGTTGAAGCAGTGTTGCAGGTGTTTACCTCTCTATCAGCCCCTTCCCTCTCAATTTCTGACTGTCTCTATTCAATGAGTAAATACAGATAAGATATTTTAAAAAGAACTATGAGTCTGTTGATAATATGGTGACAGGGAAGACACTTTCTTAAATCTGTGTAGGAGTCCATAAATAAGGAAAAATGGGGGCAGGGGTAGATAGCATAATGGTTATGCAAAGAGACTCTCATGCCTGAGGCTCCAAAGTCCCAGGCTCAATCCCCTGCACCTCCATAAATCAGAGGTGAATGGTGCTCTGGTAAAAAAAAGAAAAGAAAAAATAGATTTCACAGAAATGAGTTTTTCTTTTTGGTATGTATTATAATAAAGCTATAGAATCGTTTGTATAGGCCAAAGCATGTTGTGGGTTCTAAAAGCAACTAATCAAAAGAAAAGGTTTGGTTTCTTTTCCTGTATCCATTTACATTTGAGTTGTATTCCATATAAGTTGCCAGTAAACTTTTTGTTGTTGTTGTTAATCACTTTATTTGATTATCTTTAGGAACAAGTAGGAATTTTTACCCTACACATCTGAGGATGTCAGACAATTCTTATCTCAGTTCCTGAATTTAGTCTGTACATTTCTGGCTGTTTGACAATGCTTATTGAAAAAAAAAAAGTGAAGCACAAGATGACAAGATGTTTTTTTTTCTGGTATTTTTGGAAGCTTCAAGATTTGATCCACAAGTTACACTACTTCAAGCAGAAAGTCTGTTTTTCAGAAGGTTATATGCTATGTTGTTTTTTGCCTATTGGGTAGATCAACTGGAAGCCTTCTTTTTTCACCTAGTTTTCCAGGAAAAAATAATAAGTACAAAAATATGTATGCACTCATAATCAGACTCTAAGCCTCCAGTAACTTATGGATGCGTATGTTGGGAGATGGGTACTAACTGTCCTCTTTTCCTTGTACACTGAGATGTACAATTACAATTTTTGAACAGTAGTTATTATTACTTCTAGTCATATATATTTTTGACACTCATGGTTAGTTATCTAGTCTCACCTTTGCAAACACGAGTCAAAGAGTGTTGTTTTTGTACATGTACATGGAAAAGAAGATGGGACACTGAGTGTTTGAGTCCGACTATAGAAGACTTTATGGTTGAAATGCCATAATGTAGACCAGAACTGGTAAAAAAAAAATAATAATGACATTCCTAAAGGAATGAGACTTGGGAAAGGATATGTGAGTCAAAATTTAAGAATGTTTTCTTACTATTCAAATATAGTTACAAGAGTCTTGTTTGAACATAGCCAAATCTATAATATATGTGAATTAACTACATACCAATAGATACGGAAAAATGTAAATCGTGGTATACTATTGTATGCTGTATATGTAATAGAAGTGGTATGAATTATGTAAAGGTAGACTGTTACATCTAAAAGGTGAAGAGCCCTAAAACACCCACTAAATAACTCAACTAACAGTGACAGTTAATAATTTGACAAAGTAGTTAAGTGAAATTATAAAAATTTAACTCAGAAGAAGACAGTGTAAAAATACAAAACCAGTAAATAAACAAAATAGCAACTATTGATAAATCAACTACAGTTAGTGTAAATGAGCTAAACAACCCACTTGAAAGACAAAGATTATTCTATTGGATCAAACACAGAGTATATACTATATACTACTGTATTATTAGTACCTCACTGTGCTGGAATTACTAAGACAATAATATATGTACTTCAAGGTTAGAAACAGTTACAAAGGAAAACTGGTATAACTATATTGTGAGTCAAATTAAATTCCAAAGGAAAAATATTACTAGAATCAAAGACAAGTTTAGAGTAATCAGATGGGAATTAATTTAGAACATACAACAATAATAAGGGTTGATTCAACTATACTAATGCAGCTTCAAAATGATGTAGAAATGCTAGAATTTATGATATATTGACAAATAAATAGCAATAATACTTGGAGATTTCTCACTAAAATTGATGGAAGAAGGTATAACATCAGCAAAATATATCCATTTTGCTAAATATTTGGTTTAGGTGAAAGAAAACACAGGGACTAGGATTTTTCTAGATCAAGTAAGTTCATTTTCAATTTGGAGTCATCAAAATAATTTATTTCCTCCCCTGATTCCAACAAAGAGCATTTATGGAGGAAGAATAGTAAGAACATATCAGGAGCCAAGACTTCCCAGAAGCTTTTGAGGTTCACTGGCACGTACAGTTGCCCAGGGGTTACATTCTGTCTCTCCACAAAAAAAACCTGTTGCTAATTAAAGATTTAAGAAATACAGCTGGATAAGTAACATCAGTCCAGATGGCATTTCAAGAAACCTCTGGTGAGGCTGGAGGCAGACAGTAATTTTGCATGATTTATCAGCCAGGAGGGGATATGGAATGATTGGTCCAATACCCTTCAGGTGGAAATGTATCTTCAAGGACTGAAGACTCATGACCATCAACTCATTTAGGAAACAGGCTGCTTTCAGAGCTTACTCCTCTTGTTCTTAGCAAGGTATGTGTTCTGCTTAGCTAGTAAAGAAAAGAAAGTTTTATTACAATGGCTTCTTGGAAGTATCTGTCTAATTCTCTTCTTCTTTCTTTTCTCCTTTTCATTCTTCCATTCTCCAACTCTTTTTCCTTTCCTCTTTCTCCTCTTTTTTCTCCTCCTCATTTTTATCCACCAGGGTTATAACCTGGTCTCATATTTAGATGATGACATATAGTGCTCCAGCAGCCATTATATTTTCTTTTTCTTTCTTCTCAGTGATAGAGGGAAAGAGGATTAAAAGGCAAAAGAAAAGCTGAAAAGAAGAGAGAAACTGCTTCACTGTTTGTTTAAGCCTTCCTCCTGCAGATACGAACCAAAATCTTGATCTTGGGTCCTTGAGTTCTACTGGGTTCACCACCATCTGGCCTTCTGTCTAGTTTTCTTATTCCGTTATGTTGTTGTGGAGGTCTGGTGTCGGGCTGCACCGCGGAGAAGAGAGCGGACGTCCAGAGCAAAGGGGTACACAAATCTTTATTATAGGATGGGGGGGGAGGTTTGGTTCAGACCACATGGAGCCAGCCGGCAATGACCGACCACGGGGGGAGAGCAGGGAGCGAGACCTCAGAGAGGGAGAGCTGAGAGCCCAGAGAGAGAGAGGGGAGGAGTGAGGGGGCTTTTTATTGGGCGACAACCAGGGGTGACGTGTAGGGCCAGGATTGGTTGAAAGGGGGCACTCTAGGATTTAGCGGGGCATAGAAAAACCTGGGGACGGAGACTGCATCAGAATAACTCTTCAGCAACACCGTTAAATGATTCAGTAATAAAATTAACTAAGTATATATTTTAAATAATAATATTTGATGTTATAGGATGAATTATGTGATGGAATATTTCTCATAATTTATTAGGAATGTGAATTTCATCAAGGACAAGGTGAATGATAGTTTATTTTATTTTATTTTTAAAACAAAATGAAAGTGGGTTTGTAGTCAAGTAAAATCAGGAAACCCTAGTTTAGAAAGGTAACAGGATTTAATTCTCTTTAACTTAATTTTGTGGAATTTATCAGCACTTATAATTATTTAGAGAGTTAAATGTCTTCTTCCAAACATGAATAAACTATTTTTACCATTAGATTCTCAGTATATTCTTGGGTCTTTATGTTAATCACTTGGTTGAGGCAGAGAACTAGGAAAGACTTCCTGTCTTCATTTTGGGTCTATGTGAAACCTTCAGCTGTGGTTTGAGGAACCTACATCATCATCAGATTAGGAAAAACAAGTTCACAAAGTTTAGACAGTTAAGTAGTATCTATTCAGAGAAAATTACCCAATTATAGATCCAAACATAGTCAAGGAATGGAATACTTATTTAGGATGAAAAATGCAATTATGAAGATTGCTAAAATATTAAAAATTTAAGTTCTTATCTTCCTGAGCTACTCTCTGAGCAATTTATATTGTAATGTTTTCCCAGTTGAAAATTACACTCTAGTCCCACTTCAAAATAATTCCAGCAACTATGGACACTTACAGGAAGAATGAGGAGTGTCTTAATCAGCTATATCTGCTTTAGTAAAATGCCTGGGAGCAGTGGCTTATAAAAGGCAACATTTAATTCTTACAGTTCTGGAAGGATGTGTGTGTGTGTGTGTGTGTGTGTGTGTGTGTGTGTGCGCGCGCGCGCGCACGCATACGTGTGCTGGGTGATACTATCCAACATTAAGTTACTGGAAGACTAAGTACATGGTAGCACCCCTTCATGATTCATAAACATCTTATTAGCACACATGATGAAAGGATTAAGGAAAATTCTGACAGTTTCTTTTGGAATGAACTAATCCCATTCATGAACATTCTACCTACATAATTTATGCACCTTCCCAAAGTGCCACCTTCTGACACCATCACTTTGAATGTTGGACTTCACCATATAGTAGTGTGTGTGTTTGTGGCGGTGTGTGTGCACAAGCATCCAGAGTATACCAGGGGGGAAAAATGAGACATTCTTTCCTTGCCTCATCTTGGATAGAATTTGAAGATATCATGTCAAGTGAGATAAACCAAGAAGACAAATACTGCTGGATCTCAGTTATAGGTGAAACTGAAAAATAAAGACAGAGAGGACAAACACAAAGTAAAACTTGGACTGGATGGAGTGTATTACACCAAAGCAAAGAACTCTGGGTAGTAAGGGAGAGGGAAGGAGTGAGAGTATCTTAGATTTCTGTTGCATGATGATGAAAAAGACCTAAGTTGAGGGGTAGGAGTGTTGTATAGAGAAATTTTACAGGGAGATGAGATAATCTACTTATGTATTAATAACTGAACTGTAAACCATTAACCCCCTCAATAAAAATGAGAAAAACAAAAAATTCAAGAAATTAAAAGAAACTGCAAAATTTAAAGCAAAAGTAAAGAAAACTCTCTTGATCCTGTTCTCAGTAGCAGCACCACCTTGTTTTGGTTCCTTCCCTTTAGAGAACATTTCTACTATCTATCCATTTTTAGTACTCTCTAGTTGACTCATTGCATTCTCTCCTGAAGTTGTTCTGATAAGACTTTTGTGATTAAGAGTTTGATTCTATACTTTGATGCTTTCTAGTAGCTTTTGAGACACACAAGTTATTACCCATTTAAAGACTTAGGAGGAAATTTCTCCTGCCTTTCTACATTTTCCTCAAGCTGGTTGAGCAAATAAACATTAGCCATATTAATAGGGAAAAAGAAATAAATGTAGTTACCTGAAGATGGGGAATTTATAGAACTGTAAATGGTAAACATGGAAAGCTGAAAATTTTAATTCTGAGCCAAAGAATAAGATAAGGCTCTGAGGCATCAAGGACAGAGAATAAAAAGATTATTTATAGGTAATCTTTATCCTTTGAGATAAATGTAATAATTGGTTCTTTCTTTCTTTCTTTCTTTCTTTCTTTCTTTCTTTCTTTCTTTCTTTCTTTTTTGAAGCCACAAGGCCTTGATTGACCTTAGTACCACATGCAAAGGTAGTATAACCTGGAAAAAGCCTAGGTTTAGACAATGTGGCTCAAATGTAGATGATATATGTCACATGCATGTTTGGTCTTTAGCTCTGTATAACCAATACACAATAAAACAATATGTTGTAAATGGCAGAGAGAGAGAGACAGTCTCTTAGACTTTGTTTGATTAAATGTTCCTTGATTAGATTTCTAGCCTTCCCCTCCTTCCTGTAAAGACTTTAATTTTCCTTTTTTAATTTTTATTTATAAAATGGAAATATTGACAAGACCATAGGATAGAGGAGCAGAACTCCGCACAATTCTTGCACCACCAGAACTTTGTATCCAAGCCCCTCCTTTGATAGCTTTCCCATTTTTTATTCCTCTGGGAGTATGGACCCAGGATCATTATGGGGTGCAGAAGGTGGGATGTCTGGATACTGTAATTATTTCCCCACTTAACATGGGCATTGACAGGCTGATCCATAATCCCAGCCTGTCTCTCTCTTTCCCTAGTGGGATAGGGGTTTGGGGAGGTGGAGCTCCAGGACACATTAGTGATGTCGTCTGCCCAGCAAAGTCAGGTTGGCATCATGATAGCATCTGGAACCTAGTGGCTGAAAAAGAATTAAGATAGAAAACAGAACAAATTGTTGACTAATCACAAACCTAAAGACTGGAATATTGCAGATGAAGATCTGAAGTCTCTGTTTTGGAAAAAGCTAGTAGGTCTATTTTAGGTGTATGCCAAGGGGCCCATGATTTTACAAGTTTTTGCCTGATCCTGACATTTAGTATGCAGGTTGACCCAAGTTATTGTCTGGGAAGATGGTGTCATAGTTGGAAAAAGGACCAGAAAGTTGGTTGGATCAGGGAAGAGAGTAGCTCCCAAATATGGGAAAGATGTTTAAATATTGACTGCAAACTCCATGGATTTGATCTGGGTCCCATAGTCAGCACAGGAGCCTATGTAACCTCTGCATCCCTGTAGGTCTGAGCTCACATTTCTTATTCACGGTTAGGAACATTCCAGGCTGTACCAATTTCAGGACCCATCATCCTCGAGATAGGCAGAGTATGCTACCCAACCTCTGTTCAGAGAGTGGAACACTCCTCACCCTTGTTGATCCACAATGTGGACAGGCCCTATATGACCCACAGAGGGGTCCATTATCTTGTTCCTTTTGGAGATTACCAGTGATAGTGGTAATAGGGATCTGTTAGAGGTCTAGGTCATCATGTCTGTGTGGGAATCCCAGGACTCCCTGACTAGGAAGACCCTAATTTTCATGCTGCAAATATATATTATGATTTATTAAGCCTTGTAATGTTTTCAATGTAAAAAATAATCTATTTAAATTTCTGAATGACATTGACGTCCCTAAGCATTACCAGCATATACTTTATTTAAAGTAAATCTTGGTTTATTTTATTATTATTTTGCTGATCTCTAGAAAAAAACATGGAAACAGATATATGATTGAGAAATTACTACAGCTCTATTCAGGCCAGTGTATGATCTGGAATTTATCTATGTTCTTTTGCTATATCAATGCCATATTTAGACTTGAGGTTTAAATTTGTGGAAATCAGTGTACAATTCTGCTTTGCACAATTTTTAGCACATTTCTGGGTTAAATATGTGTTAAGATGACTACAGAAGCATTTAGCCATTTGTCCAAGAAAATATTAGACAAATGTTATAGAGTCCTAGAATAAGCAAACTTGATAATTTAGTTTTATTGCCTGGATAGATCTGGTAGTAACTATGAATCTAATATCTCTAACGATAGTCAAAAAGATCAATTTAGGGGGACTGAGTATTGGATTTCTGAGTAGAGATTAAAAGTATGGAATTCTTGCCTTAGATTACTAACAGATGATAATTCCCTCTAAGGACTGGGGGGGGGGGAGGCACATTCAGGGAAGTGTAACTGGGAAAGACAGAATAAAATTAAGCAAAGGAAAATTGAGCAAAGGAAAATTAAAGCAATCTTAACAGTGAGGACTATTAAACCATTGAAAAGTCTCCCGAGGGAAGTGATGGAAACCTCTTTGCTTGAGTCATTTTAAAATCGACAAAGCAACGGAAAATGTACTGCAGGGAGTAATCCTGTGCCGGCAGGGAGCGGACAAGATGATTTAATAGTTCTTTTCTGTCTCTCATTTCCATGTTCTATGAAATTGTTTGTAGCTAAGTAACAAGATATCCTTCTCTCCTACAGTATGTTTACAGAGGCTTCGTATGAAACAGTTGAAAAAACATATGTATTTTAAAAAATTTGTTGGTTCTTTATATTGCTCGCTTATATTTGAGCTTCTGAAAAAGTGTAATTTTGACATTTAACTTGAGCTTTGACTTCCTTTTGACTTAGCATGGAAGGACACCCAGCACTTCAATGAATGAATGAATAAGTTTTGGTGTGTAATGGAATAGAACAAGTAGAGCTTAACATTTTTGAACTGTTCAAAATTAAAAGAAAACTGTTCAATATTAAAAGAAAAACACATGCTAAAAATATAAACATTAACTAAAATCTAACTTCAATACAATGGAAAAAAGAAATACAAAGTATCAGATTTTTATTTTCACTTGGATATCTAAAGGCAATTTTCAAAATTAAAAAAATATATATAGTCTTGCTTAGAGACATAAGAACTGATCTTAATAATTAAGATAATAGTTATGGAAAGAAATGTACTTATGATCAATCACCCAATTCATTACTGAATTTATATTGAGTTTATATAAACACTTTGATATAGTTCCTAATCAAAGACAACTTATCCTTACTTTTAATTGTAAAATTAAATTATCATATTACATATTCCTTACTGAACTAAAATCACTTACATATTTAATTCATTCAGCAATATTTATTGAATCTACATGCTGGGTTAAGTTGCAGGGTTGGATTTTTTTTTCAAACTCTGTTCTATGTGACTGACTTACAGACCTATATAAATAGCAAAAATTTTCTTCCATGTCATTCACTCTGTTTCACTCTCCATGCATTCTTACATTTTATGGTACTTTTGTGAAAACTAGAAATTGACCACTCTCAAGGGGGTGGGAAATGGATGAGTATGAATCTCCTATGTGAGGGGTTGGGGGAGACCTACATATGCCACTTGAGATTTTTCTATAAGGTACAGTTACTTCCTCGCCTTTATTTCCCTGTGTTTCCAACCATTTAAAGTGATTATGGATTTATTCTAACCTTCAGATTATAATCCAGCACCACATTAAAAATTATTAGAAGGTTGATGCATCATAGTCTAGTCTTTAACACATAGTCACTCAATTTTTATATTGTTATTCAGGTGGTTCTAGCGTAGGTGGTTTGTCACTCCTTCAGGTTGGTTATTACATCTCTTTGTTTTCTCTTCCTTTTACTCCTTTTAATTCTTTCGTTTAGAGAAAGATGAGAGGCCATTGCAGGTTTATCTAGAGTATTTTCTGTCATGGTTCTAGTGTTAATTTAAAAAAATTATTTATTTATTTCCTTTTTGTTGTCCTTGTTGTTTTTATTGTTGTTGTTCTTGATGTCATCGTTGTTGGATAGGACAGAGAGAAATAGAGAGAGGAAGGGAAGACAGAGAGGGGGAGAGAAAGATAGACACCTGCAGACCTGCTTCACAGCCTGTGGAGCAGGGGTCTTGAACCGGGATCCCTATGCGGGTCTTTGCGCTTTGCGTCACGTGTGCTTAACCTGCTGCACTATAGCTGACTCCCCTAGTATTAATTTTTTTTTTTTTGCACAAGTAGTATATACCTACACATACCTCTGTGTGAAGTAACTTATGATTTTTAACCCAGGCTATAATAAAGATTAAATTTACATGAAAGCACAGTGACATTGTTACTAGTCCTAGTTTCTGGTTAAAATTTTTCAGTTTTTTTTTTTTTTTTAATGTCAGGTCCTTCACCTGGCACCTTCCACAGGAAGACTGTGTCATATATCTGTGATGCTCAGATTCATCTGACAGTCCCTCAGTGGATCTCCTGTCTTATCTTGAATGTATTAAACTCTCTTATAGACATGTAAAATTTTGAAAAATGCATATGAAGTCAGAGTGCTTTATTACTCAGATCAAATCATATGTCATAGTTATAGCCATTGTAATATTGACTTCTAGCTTTTACTTTGGATTTTTTTCTTAGACCTTCCATTTGTCAGCTATGTATTTTATATAATCTGATGTACTAGTCTATTTTTTAAAATTTCAGTCTCAATCTATGCTTGCTTTCTTTCAGTCTAAGTTTGAACTTTTTGAAAATAGTTGACTATGAGGCATTGGGTAAAATATAGTGGGTTGGATTTTCGGTGTTTACATTTTTTTTTAATTGTTGTAGTTACTATTGTTGTCATAGTTGGATAAGACAGAGAAGTGGAAAGAGGAGGGGGAGACAGAGAGGGCAAGAGAAAGATACCTGCAGAAATGCTTCACAGCTTGTGAAGCGACTCCTGCAGGGGGGTGGCTGGGGGTTGGAACTCGGATCCTTAAGGCGGTCCTTACGGTTAGCGCCACGTGCGCTTAACCCACTGCTCTACCGCCGACTCCCTGGTGTTTAGATTTTTATGTTTTCTTTTTTTTTCTTGCCACTATGGTTGTCACTGAGGCTCAGTGCCTGCACAGCCCCACCACTGCTTCTTATATGCCATTTTTATTTTTATGTTTGTCTGACTACAGGTTAAGCTGTTTTTATTCTTTGTTGGAATTATAGGTATTAGACTCATATATATGTATGTATTATTTAAAAATTATTAAAGCTTTTTGTATTTTTTAGATGCTTCTAGTTTGAGTTCCCCTATCATCAGGGGAGGAGAACAGTTTTTCTTTCTTAAATAGAATTTGAGCTTTGTAGATTTTTCAGCTACAGTCAACAGTGGCTTTACAGATATAAAATAGATGTGCCAGGCATAGGAAGAAAAGCAATCTGAGGGGCCAGACAGTGGCACACCTGGTTAAGGGCACACACTTCATAGTGCGTGAGGATTCAGGTTTAAGCCCCTGGTCCCCACCTATAGGGAGAAAGCTTCAGAAGTGGTGCAACAGAGTTGCACGTGCCTTTCTATCTCTTTCTCCCTCTATCTCCCATCCCTTATCAGTTTCTCTCTGTCTCTATCCAATAATAAAAATAAATAAATACTAAAAAATTTAAGAAAATCAATCTGTAATCATATGATGAAGTCTTAGTCTGTTAGTGAGCTTGTCTCCCTTGGTTGTGATCTTCACAAGGCCTTCTCACCTTTGCCTCTCTTAGGTGAGACAAGATGGCACTTGGGTTTCCCTTCCCCCAGATCAATGAAATTCTGGTAAAATTGTTTCTTTTATGGGAAGTTCTTTGTTCATGAAAATAATGCCCTAGGAATATTTCAAAATAGCGATTTTCCTCTCTCCCTGCAGAAATCATTATGGAATTTTTATTTATTTATTTTTAGATTACATTCATCCTGATAGCATGGTGGAGTCCTAGAAACAAGTGACTGTAGGTTGTTCATAAAGACTGAATCCTTTTGGAGCATTAACTCTTTAGTTACTCTGGACTAAAGGTGACCTACAGTTCAACTTTGTCCTGATAGGACAATTCATTATGTGAAATGCACATTCACACAAGAAACATTATTTACTGCATGTGCATTAAAGATAATAATATTAGAATTTCTATCTTATGTGTAATATGTGTACATATATGAGTATACTATTGCATAATATGTAATCACAAATAACATGTACAGGAAGATTGAATTAATTTTAATACACACTAAATTAATTTTAAAATATATTTCTAGAAAAATCAGAATCATTTCTGCCACAAAGCACATGTGACTCATTAATTCTTTCTCCCTGTCTACTTTCTGATTATCTACCCCCACCCTCCTATCAATTTTTCTAGCTGCACTTAAAAACGTTAGGCAAATTTATGCAACCAATAGTAACAGAGGAGAAAAGTTGTCTTATTGCAGACTTTTCAAAGTAATTTTCTCATTCAGAGTCAAGGATATTCTTCAAATCAAAGCAGGTGTATTATTCTTTCCGCTTTGTTCTGCTGCTAACTGCAGTGCTTCAAATGCTGGTAACTACGTTCTGAAAAGCTGACCTCTGACTTTTTATCTTTCTTTCCTGCCACTTACAACAGAACAGATAATAGGAGAGCCCTGTCAGCAGATCATTCAGGTCCAAGAACATGTTCATTTCATAATGTTCTTCGGCAATTGTGTCTGAATAGATCTTTTCTTTAACTCGTGGTTCTATAGAGATTAATCAAACGAATATTCACAGTTTAAAAGGTGTAACCATGTGAAATTTAACAGAAGGGTGCTTGACCTAAGGGAAACTTCTCCACGATATGAAATGCAGCACAATACTTTCAAAAGAGATCTGAACACACCCACCTCTCCGCATTTCACCGATTTAAAATTGGTGAAGAGAATTGAGGGAGCTGTCATTTAGTCTCTGGGCTGTGACTAATGCCCAATTTCAGAGCTGCGACTCTCTTTCTATCTTTGTTCAACTTCAAAGGAATCCTAAGGCAAGTGAAAGGCCTTCTTAGACATAAATTATGACACACTCTCTCTCTCTTTTTATAAGTAAATGCACTTCTTTGAAACACAGGTCTATGAAGGTCATGGATACTCTGGAGGACTAATGAAATCAGAAATGAACCATTATCATCTACACTGATGACTTATCTGTGAGAAAGTATACCAAGAATCAAACTGAAGGTGGTTCGGTCCAGTCTTCAATTTTATTAAGTGGAAACTAAGGCTCTATGTTATTCACCACTCTATCTTTATCAGACAAATCAGTGATAATAGAGTTGGGACTGGAAACAGGTATTCCAGCTCAATCTAATCCATTTCCATTATCCACTCAGACTGATGGCCTGATTATCTGCTCAAGGTTTCAGATATTCTAGATCTCACAATATAAAATACCATGTAAAAAAAGCTGTATTTTCTGTTTCTTATAAGAATGTAATAATGAGAATACAATAAAATTATGCTCACATTTGATGAAATTTAGACAACTTTGTGTACAGATATCTACCCTTGTATTTAATAAAGAGCTCAGTATAAAATTCTCAGGGAAGGTATAGGAACTACAGCTAAATAATCTCCAGTAAAACCATCATTATGTGACTGTATTTTGTATATTAAGCTTCATTGCTATTTAATGAAAGTTGGTATAGGGTCAGCACTGCAGAAATCAAAAAACATTCACTTATTTTCTTATTTTCTTTTCCTTCTTTCTTTCTTTTTTTCCTTCAAGGTTATTCCTGGGGCTCAGGGCCAGCACTGTGAATCCACAGCTCCTGGCAGCCATTTTTTTCTCATTTTATTGGAAAAGACAGAGAGAAATTGAAAGGAGAGGAGAGGGATAGATATTGAGGGGGAGAGAAAGATAGACAACAGCAGACCTGCCTCACCACTTGTGAAGTGACCCCCTGCAGGTGGGATGCCAGGGACTCAAACTGGGATCCTTGCACATGTCCTTATGCTTTATACTACGTGTGCTTACCTGGTGCACTATTGCCCAGTACCCTATTTTCTCTTTTTCATTTTTTAGTTTATGTGGACTTCATTGTTCTACCTATCCATCTTGGCATTTGGTCTTGTTTTGCTAATTTTTCCACTCTTCTGATGGAGTTAACTACTTAGTATAACTACTGTAATTATTCTCCCATTTATTTATCTTATTATATGTGCCAAAATTTATCCTTGACTCTCTGAAGAAGAGACTTGAATGTAAAATATCTTTCTGGCATGAGAGGTTATGAAGATGACAGAGAAAGTCTAGTGTTTGTCATAATTGCTTCAGAATGCACTTAATATATGCTTTCATTTCAGCATCAGATTTGTCAATTTCCAATGTATTTGTGTAATCTGCAATTTTTAGAAGTTGGAAATTCATGACCATGGCTACGTATTATTATCACGAACCCTTTGGAATACACCTAAGATAGACTTCCTAGTTTTTTCTGAAATGGAGACCCAAATCTCATCTTTTATATTCTTACCTCTAGGTTCCTTACCTCTAGGTTCCTAAACAATTTGTTCTGCTTTATATCTTAATGCTTTTCAGCCACCAAGTTGGAGATGTTACCATGATGCCAACCTGACTTCCCTGGACTTATGACCTCACCAGTGTGTCCTGGAACCTCATCTCTCCAGAACCCTATCCTGCTAGGGAAAGATAGAAACAGGCTGGGGGTATTGGTCAACCTATCAAAGCTCATATCCAGTAGAGAAGCGGTTAGAGAAGTCAGACCTCCTACCTTCTGCACCCAATAAAGAATCTTGGTCCATACTCCCAGAGGGAAAAAAAAATAGGAAAGCTTACAACGGAGGGAGTAGGGTACAGAACTCTATTAGTGGGAATTATGTGGAATTGTACCTCTCTTTTCCTACAGTCTTGTTGATCATTATTAAACCATTAAAAAAGTAGTTGATATAATGAAATAATATTGATATTAATCCAAAAAGACCAATGAAGTTGGAGGAGAAGGTATTAATACAGAAAGCAACACTGATTTTTTAAAAATAAAAATAGTCCATTAGCTGTTTTTTTAATATTTTATTTATTTTATGTTAATGAGAGAGATATAGAGAGAATATAGAGAGGCACTAGAGCACTGCTAAATTCTATGGTGGTGCTGGGAAATGAGCCTGGAACATCAGACCTCAGGTGTAAAAGTCTTATATATCCACTATACTGTCTCTGTGGCCTTCAACACTGCCTTTTATAATCAAGTGGTAATAAAAAGAACTGTATCTCCACCATTGGTTTCTTACTCTTCAAAATACATTTGGCTTATACCTTGCTAGGCAGTGAGGACAATTTTAATGTTGAATTATTATTTACTAAAAATGTTAAAGGAACAATGTTTGTTGTTTCATAAAGTCTTATTCTGTAGACCTGCATAAATAGAAAAAAAATTAAAAAACAGACCTGTTCTTCTAAAGTAGGAACACTTGTTCAAGAGTACAACTGCTTACCTACTTCATTCCTCCTTATCAGTCACTGATAGATGTCCCGGGGTTATGTAGAGTCCATTTGATTACTTATTTTGCTATACTAGACTCTGTGTTTTTTGGGGGAAATAGATCATGCTGGCTTATGTTTTTGTCTCCAGTTTGTAATTGTTGAAAGGAACTGTGGTTGAATCAGTAGCAAAACTGAAACCAGAACTCAGTTCTCCTGGCTTCCAGCCTTAGACTTTTACTTTTGCACCAGAAACTTATCTATAATTTTAATTTTGCTTATTAAATCATACATAGATTTATGAAGCTGAAGGATACACATGTTTAGTCAAAAATCAGCATAACTGAAAAATCTTAGGGTTATTTTCTCATTATTTCAAAAATTTCCTAAGCATTTGAAGGAAAATATATTTACCACAACTAATAAGACTCTGTATCTCCACTATCATTACATTTCTTCAAAGCATTTCCAATAAGAACACTCCAAATTATCCCCCCTCAGCTAGTTCATCTGTTCAGTCAATAAGCAACATTTTATTGCTTTTATGAATTAAGCCCACTTTGCATCCAATCATTTTGCAAACATCTGTAGCAGAAGCAGTCTAGGGAGCTTTTGAAAAATCAATCAGAAGGGAACAGCTTTCACTTCATGTTTTTTTTTTTTTAATTTTAATAAAGTATTTACACATGTTTGCTGTTCTTGTAATGGAAAGATGCTGGAGGCAGCCGCAACAACACAGAGCTCAGCCTCCTGAGTTGTAAGCCATGTCAGGGGCCAGTCCCAGCTACCTCCAGGTGAGAATTCATCAATACCTGATACTTGCTGGTCAAAGTGACCTGAGACGAACTCATCTGTTTTCTATGGGACTAACTCTTCAGTGAATATCTAAAGGGCAAAGTCATTCAAGTTTAAGTCTCCCACCTTCTTGTGAGTTTTACATGCCAATGGGAAAAAGGGAAATGTTTTTAATTGTAACATGGCATCTAGATCTGGGAAAAAATGTTAGTAATTCAGGGATGAGACTCTATATGAATATTGGATGTTGATTTCAAGTTCATCATTACTGTCCTGTAGAAACAATGGAGAAAGGAGGAGAAAGAACCCAAATAAAACTGGAAGATTTTGCAACTAAAATTTAAAGGTCAAAACTGTGTACTTTAGATTTTTTTTTCAGAAGGAATTTTGAGTTTATTTAAGATATATTACTTCCAGAAAAATTTTGGTGACATATTTTAGCACCATTTTTATCCTTTCTTGTATTTCCTTTATAACATTGTGGAATTAGTGTCTTCTTAGTATTTGATACTTACTCATGATGGGTACTTAAGATATTTCTACAGTGCCTTCTTTTTTTAATTTCTAATCTTAGAGACTGTATTCACTTATTTTGTGTATTTCAGCTTCAAGATAACTGAAACTCAAGACAGTAATAAGAAGGAAGGAGGAGGAGGCAGAGGAAAGCACAACAACAGAAAGTCAGTGGTAGTTATCTACTTAAGATGCTTGAGGCTACATAGGACCCATTCTATTCTGCTTGTACTGACAAGTTTAAGGAACAAACGTGAAAACACTTTGTCAAGGATTTTAAAGAGTGTATGACAGTGGGGGATTGTCTACTCTCTTTCCTGTGACTCATAGAAGTCTCAGCTGTGTGTGTGTGTGTGTGTGTGTGTGTGTGTGTGTGTGTCTAGCTGTTGGTGCTGGAGGGTGCCCTGGCTGGTAGAGAGATGCAAATATATTCTATTTGAGTAGGGATTGTTTGAGAGGCAAAACCCTAGAGCAGAAATGGATAAAGTGTAATTTTTGCTTTTTACAAAAGCAGTTTTCAGAAAAGTCAGTAGCTGCCACCTGGCAGTTGAGAAGCAGCTGTGACTCAAGAAAGCACCCTTTGCCCAAGAGATGCTTCTTGCATGGAGGCCAAATCGAGCACACTTTCATGCCCCCTTAGCCATTTTTGAATTATTGACTAAAAAGATTTAAGCAGAGAAAGAAGCATGCTTCCCTGTTCCCCCAAGACAGTTCCATGAGCAAATATACTTCCTGGATACTTGCAAAAAGCTGTAATCCACTTTGCACTGAAGTGAAGCATAAACAACTTGGATTCATAAAAGTACTTTGTATGTAGCTTATTGAAAGGCAGCATCACCAACACTTGATAAAAATTTGTGGTCCCCATTACCACACATATTAAAATGTTTTTTTTTTTTTTTAAATCATGAATGCATGATCTTCTATTTCCACATGCTTCAGGACAAGCAGGTAGTTTTTACAAGCAGTGTTTCTACACACTGTATTTAAGAAATATGTAACATACATTACTTTGACTAGTACAAAAATGTTATTCCTGTATCTTAAGAATGTTTGTACTTCTGTTACTCGTGCATCATAATCTTGTCTTAATGTTTCATGGATTCAAGTTCTCCTCCCCACAAGGCTAAACTTTGTGAAAATTCTACACTATAAGTATTTCACATTTCAATTATACACCCCAGTAAAGAGAACATAAACCTCTTGACTTACTTTCTGTGGCTTTTCAGAAGCATGACAGGTATCAATGACAATGCTTCTATTTCCTCTCCTAACTTCCATTGCAGCAAAGCTGTTTCTTAGGTGTACAAAGTACAGAAGTTCAATTATCTTTTCAGCGTTTACTGCAAATGTTGAATAGACTCAAGAGATATTCTTAGAGACACCTCTATCTTCTGCTGCCTTCTCTGGACTCAGTCATGATTGCTTTCTGATTTTCAGACTACTCCACATGGGATATTTATGATTTTTTTTACACTACTATCTTGGACCAGAGATGTGAATTTATATTTTCTTTCACCATCAGGGACTGATATCTGTTACTTAAATAAGACTTACTTTCCTTAGGTTAATTGAAAATGCATTTCTTCACATGTCCACATGTATCCATAAATTAGAGGAAAATATATACCTTAATGTAAAGTGCACAATAGTCTGGAGGTGGGGCTACAGAGTAGCAGCAGCTGAGTCTTTCTCCTCTCCCTGGTCAGTTAAGAATAGCTAGGATCACCTAAGAATGCAACAATAAAAGACTTGGAATACTTTGGGAACACAACAAGTCATGGGTGAGTATAAACCTGTGTGGCTTGTGGACAGAGAGGAGCTTGAGAGATTCCTGGAGTTGAAAGCCCATGTCTATTCGAGAGTTGTGGGGCAAGCTCTGGATGGCCTGTCATGACCACCCCATGCCCGCCAGTCTGTTGGCCACCAGAGAAGTGTCGTAGGGGAGGAGGAGAACAGACCTCAGTAGGGGTGAGCACACAGAGTGACCACTCTGGACACTATGGCAGGGATAGTGTATTTATTGGGTTACACAAAGGTATTCTTATATTTGAACAAGTAAGCAGGAAAAAGGAAGTATGGTCTGACCAATCATTTTAAAGGCCAGTATTGTGAAGCAGGAACAATCTGGGGACAGGGAATTTGTGGTCTTATCAGGAATGAGTTGGGGAAAAGGTTGATGCACTCTCAATGGTTAAGCTATTTGTGGCAACACCCTTTTGTCTGTGGGAAATGGAAACTTAACCATATTCTGTGCAGCAGTTTTCGGTAAACAGCTCCTGCCCTTGGGCCAGGTGCAGAATGCTGGCAACCAAGCTGGCTGAGGAGAAGGAGGAGGGGCAGGGAGGCTTTTTGGGTGAACTCCTACAAGTCTCAGATGATTGGAGTGTCAGCCCTGCTCACCCTGCCATATCCCCACAGGGAGTGACTAGTAACTGTCCAGCAACTTACCAGTTAAGGCACCACCTTCAATATGAGTTTTATCAACAAACTGTTGACAGGAGGAGAGTGTCCCTTAAGGCTCATCAAATGCAACTCTAAGACTCCTTTACTACTATCTACTGGAGGCTAAAGCAGCAGTGGGGAGGCCTTGTGTTGACCTTATGGGGAGAGACCTGATTGGACAGCTCAGGAGAAGACATACACTCCCAGTGGTCTGGAAGTGGTGGTTTTATATAATATAGTGGTAGCTTTTCTACATTGTTCTTCCCATGAATTTGGAGACTCACTGAATAATTGTCTCAGAACCCACAGAGTACAAACAGTATTTTTTTTAGAAACTCACAGGGCTAAGGAGCTTGGCTCTTGCTGCTGTCAGAGAAGCCAACTGGGTCTGGGGCTTTGGACCCTAGAGGCATGGAAGTCTCTTTGCATAACTACTGTGGTATCATTTCCCCACCTTGTTTTATCTGTAGGTCAGGACTGAGTAATTAAGCTAAAAATATGTATTTATAGTAAAAAATCTGACAGACTCCGACTGCCTACAGGAAAAATTAAGAACAAAGAAGGCTTGACAGCCACTGTGCTTCACCTCATGGGTTGAAAAAACATCGAAACAACTCTTAATTTCTATAACTGTGAACTATCTAAGTACCTTACTCAGACACAAGTCAATCCAGGCAAATTTGATTAGTGGACTGCATAGTAATGTACACACTATATACAATGGTTAAACCAAGAAGAAACACTGGAGAAATGAACCAGAACAATGCCCAGCTAACCACCCCACAAAGATAGAAGCCCATAAGAATGAGGACAAGACCCAAACACTAGCTGAGGCATTAGTCATAGTAGTGAGGAAAGAGTTTGAAAGAAATATCATCAGAAAAGGGGAAACAGCAAGTGAGACTCTGAAAGAAAACACCAACTATCTGGAGGTAATTAGAGAGCTTAAAGCTGAAGTAGCTGAGCTAAGATCGCAACTAGCCAAACAAGCTAATACAGTATTGTAACAGGGTAACAAAATAGCTGCAGAAAACAATAGAGAGGAGAGAGAATAGAATAAATGAGGCAGAGGGGAGTCGGGTGGTAGCGCAGTGGGTTAAGCGCAGGTGACGCAAAGCGCAAGGACCGGCGTAAGGATCCAGGTTCCAGCCCCCGGCTCCCCACCTGCAGGGGAGTCGCTTCACAGGTGGTGAAGCAGGTCTGCAGGTGTCTATCTTTCTCTCCCACCTCTGTCTTCCCCTCCTCTCTCCATTTCTCTCTGTCCTATCCAATAACAACCACATCAATAACAACAACAATAATAACTACAACAACAATAAATAAAAGACAACAAGGGCAACAAAAGGGAAAATAAATAAATAAAATAAAATAAAATCTTTAAAAAAAGAATAAATGAGGCAGAATACAGAATTTGCAAGATGGAGGCTGAATTAGAGAAAACTAAGAAAGAAGTACAAGATCTCAAAAAGAGATTAAGAGATACTGAAAGCAACAACAGAGGCATATGGGGTGACTACAAAAGAAGAAATATACAAATTATTGGCTTGCCAGAGGAATAAAGAGAGGGAGGTGAAGAAAGCACTCTACAGGACATAATAGCTGAGAACTTCCCTATTCTGGACAAGATAAAAGACTTAAAGGTTCAAGAAGCTCAGAGGTTCCCAAACAGCCCACCCCATAGCCTGGGGCCCTAGCCAGGGAATCCTGGGATTCCCACAAAGACACATTGGGCCTAGGCCTCTAACAGATGCCTCTTTCCACTGTCATTGGTCATCTCCATCAAGAACAATATAATGTGGCCCCCCATAGGACCTTGCCCTTAATGTGGATGAATAATGGTAGGGACTGTCCCATTCTCAGAAGGAAAATTGAGAGGCCAAAACCCTCTACCACTCAAGGAAGATGGGTCTGGAAATGGGTGCAGCCTAGAATTTTTCTAGTTATGACCACAACATACGAGCTCAGACCTACAGGGATGTAATGGTTACACAGACTGACTATAGATCTCAGATCAAATCTATGGGGCTTAACAATTAATGGTATTCATATACTTTTCCAAGACTTGGGGGCTACTCTCTTCCCTGATTCAGCTTTCTAGTCTTATTTCCAACTCTTAGACCATCTCCCCAGATAATACTTCTAGCCCACCTGCATGATAGCTGTTTTTCAGCTGGGCTCTAGACTCATTAACGTTGTTCACCAATGCCCCCCTTTTTTCTTTGTATTTTAGTTAATCAAGAATTTTCCCCTTCCCAGTATTGACTGTGGCAGGGCTACAAATCTTAGGATTTTGTTGTAATTCTGAATGGGTAAGATTTTAAATGATAGGACCTAGGTTTCTTCTTCCCTTTCCTATATTTCTTTATTTCCTATTTTTAATTTTTATTTTCTAGCACCAGGGTCTTATGCATGAGCAATTTCACCATTCCTGGGTCTACTCCTGGACACATCTGGTACCTAGATGGAGAAAGGAGAACCCATAATGTCTAGAGAGTTAAAGCTGATGCTATTCTGTAAAGTCGTATTCTTGCTTGGTACCATTATACCTTTGTCAATTAGTAAACATAGTACCTCTGTGTAAACAACATTCACAGACTTGGTCCTTATAAAACAATGAGTAACCTTAAACTTAGCAGCAAGAAAATTCAAATCTTGAAGAGTAAGGTTGGCATTCTAAGACTGGGCTAAAGCTTGAAAAAAATCAAATTAAAGGCAGTCAGATTTGTAATGACCCAAATCTCAGAGGAACAGGAGGTATATTAGTAATCAATCAAGGACTGAGAGAAGGACTTGCTTTTAGAAAAGTGTAAACGTAGACATTAGCTACGGGAATTGGATTGAACCTATAGCTTACATAAGCATTCAGATCAAGAAAAAATTAAAAATAAAAATGAAAATGGTTACCATCACTGATGAAAAGAGACCTTCTTTGTGGACATATCTGGGACACAGGGTCATTAGACCTTGAGTCAACAAACTAAAGTAAAGGCCTGTGAATGAAGATATTGTAAAAAAAAAAGAAGAAGAAGAATATTGTATGTTACTTTGTAGGACAAAGCACGGGCAATTCATGCTCACAGCTAGAAACATTCTAGGTTAAACTCATTTCAGGACCAGTCTTACTTGAGTGTCAGGGTGGGATGACCCAGCCTCCCTTCAGAGAGTGGGGCAGTTCCTATTGTTGCTACTTTGTAGGGAGGACAAGTCCTGGAATGACAGAGGGACTACTATGATGTTCCTGATGAAAGTGGTATGTGATGGTGGAGAGAGGGATCTATGAGAAGTATAGACCCATCATATCTATATGGGAATCTGAAGATTCCTTAACTAGGGTCCCAAGATGATAGGGTGTCCTGGTATTGACCATAAAGGTCATCACTAAGTAAACCAGTCTCTTGCCCTTATCCAGTTTTTGTAGTTATTTATCTAACAAACTTAGACTTTCTCCCAGTTGTTCAAGTTTTGAGTGCCCTTTGTCATATCCAACCAGTATTATGTGTATGGAGTTTGCCATCTTTGGGCCTTTCTACTAGATTGCCAAGCTTTTTTGTTCTAAGTCTGATTAGATAGAGAATTTATGATGTCTTTTTAGGCCTTTCTACTAGCATTCTAGGCTTATTAGGTCTAAGTCCAATCATGGAAGGCTATTAAGCACATTTGCTTTTAAGTGATATAATTGATCTTAGCTTATAGACACATGAACACCTGTAACCAATATTCTAAGATATCTAGTATCTGTGACTTTAACAGATAATGGGCCATCTGAAATGGAACTAGTTAGTACCATGTGTTAGGAAAAATCTCACCAAATTAGAAGAGTTAGGAGGTTGACATCTCAGGCTTGGTGTCTCTGGTGACAATCCATATGTAATTTTGAGCGAAATCAACTCTCTGACCTCTTGTCTCTTCATATACAAAGTAAAGATGAGAAAACTAAACTCAAGGAGAGTAAGAATGTAGTAACTACTATAACATATACTACTCATATATTCTCATATATACATCATTTAAACTATCAAATATTTGGCACAAACAACATTTACTCACTCTTTTTATTTGAAGTTCCTTGAATTTTGTAGTTAGTGAAGTTGATGTCATCTTAACCAGCTTCTCTTATGTAAGGTTAAAAGCCAAACACTTAATTTTCAGTGCTTCGTTGCTGTTAGGATACTGATTGGGAATTTATTTTTGCCTTCCTGAATGCTTTTCTGTAAGGTTTGGAAGGCAAAGATGTTTTTTCTTTCTTCTGATATTGTTGATGATAGCACAGTTGTTGAGATGGGGAAATTCTCTGGGGGACTTTTTAAGTATCTAGCCAGTAACTTTACACATAATGAGAATGTGTTTTGGAATCACTATATTAAAGTGGAGTTGTTTGTGTGATACTTTAATTGAAGCTATACTTAAGAATTCAAGAAGCAGATGCCCATAAAAATGATAGGAAAACTTATATAATACTTAGTTATCACATTAAGAAAACTGACTTGTGAATGATTCCTACAAAATAAAAGTTATACTTTAAAGCAGTAATGCATGGGTGATACTGTATTCTCCATGATCATAATAATAAGTGAACCTAGAAATTTTAGCTTTGCTATGGAAGTCACAGTCTCACTAATTCAGCTAATAATTCATTCACTCTCAAAAACTTTGTGCTCTTTCTCTTTGACTTTAAACCATGTCTCTTAGGGTTCCTATCCTTCAATATATGAAGAACTCTTTTAATCTGAAATACATACCATTGAACTGAAAGTAGGGGTTGCTATGATTTGAGACCAACAGGCCAAAGGAGAGTATTACTGTCCCAGTAGTCGCAATTGATGCTGACTCCTAATGGAAATCATATTAATGCTAAAGAATGCCAATCAAGGTAGAATATGCTTAAAATTCAGAATATTCAACAAGAAAAGTATAATTAGTATTTGGCTGTGAAAGTTGGTAGATTATCCTAATTGATTACTATAGGTGGTGATGATGCTAGCCATGAGGAAAAATAGTGTTTTCTTCTTACAAGATATTGGACTCTAATTAGTTAGACCCATAGAATAGATTGTGAAAGGAAGAAGTTA
This sequence comes from Erinaceus europaeus, assembly GCF_950295315.1. NCBI lineage: Eukaryota > Metazoa > Chordata > Mammalia > Eulipotyphla > Erinaceidae > Erinaceus > Erinaceus europaeus. The sequence continues at coordinate 35,056,846 of NC_080164.1, read as the reverse complement.
TAAAGATTTAATATGAGTAATTACAATTATAAGAAGTTTTAAAGTATGTGCAATTTAATCTGGATGAGGAAATTAAAAAGGCCAATACTCATGAGTAATTCAGAAAAAATACTTTATTGGCCACCTACATAGTATTTGTTCTGTTGTACATGTGCTTATAATTATCAAACAATTTATTTTCCTAAATTTCTCCTGTTTTGATAAGGTTCATTATAGATGTTAAAATTATTTAGACTTTAGGCTATAAAATCTTAAGATAATGTCACAGTATCACTTATCACAGGACTAATACAATGAGTTTCCCTTTTGGGAAAGTGGAAGTTAAAATTAATCTGAACTTGAGACAGTTGCATTATATTATGTGAGATATACCACTTGTGATATAATGATTGCATAGCTTACCAAATCAGAAATGTTCAGTAAGTAGAGTTGTGGAGAAGTATTTTCATTTTGGTATCCTTTTCAATCATCTGCTTCCACATTTTCTTTTGCCTCATAAATTGAAAGATAGAAAGAAAAAGTTTTGTGAGAACACATTAATCATACAGGTTCTTGTAGCTGATTTTGATGAGGATGATAGTAATCATGTCTGTTTGTTAAGAATATGCTTGGTCTTGATACAGATGAGGTTCAACTTTAGCACTTCCTTTGAATATCTTGTCAACCTTAACTCAAGCTTTGTATGTCTGAGGCCTCATAGGTTCTGGATTCAATCCATGGAGCCACCATATTCCAACACTTTTTTAGTGCTACCCTAGAATCTAAGAATTTAACAGGATATGTTTTAGGAATGACATCACTTCTGCAACATAACTTCAGTTAAAACATTTCTCAAAATCTCAAAAGGTCATTGCTCTCTTATATGTGTGTGTGTGTGTGTGTGTGTGTGTGTGTGTGTGTGTGATTTCTGATTTCAGTGAATTGTAACTTGTAACAGTGTAAATTGTAACAGTGAGTATGCTTTCCAGAATGGCTTTTCTTAAGTAGCATTTTCTGGTCCTTAGTGATGTAGCTTCTCCAAATTTCAATAAAATTTGTTAGGACTTTTTTTTTCTGCAAAGACCAAACAGTTTATAAATGCCCATTTTAACACAGGAAATAAGAAGTTTTTTTTGGTTTTTTTTAAAATATGAGTTAGTTTAAACTATCACCTTTTTCAAAAGTTTAGTATGGTTCTTTTTTTTATTATTCAGGTGTTTTTATCTATTACTTCCTGGTCACTGAACACTCTCTCCTGAGGACTCAAAGCTAGACTCTTTTTTTAAAATTTATTTTTAATTTTTAAATTACAGAATTACATATCGACAGGGGTTTGATTCTACATCATTCCTACCACCAGAGTCCTGAATCTTCACTCTTCCTACTGCAACCCACCCTAACATTGTAGACATGGGCCAACCATGGTCTCTACAACTATCTGTCCACATTTAGTTCCCCCCTCTTTTTCTGATTTAACCCTCTCTTCCTCTCTAAGCCACTCATGACATTATAGCTACCTCTGTATGTTCCTCTCCTTTTCCTTCTCTCTCTCTGAGTGCTTGATAGAGCTGTAGTTCAAAGCCCTCTTATCTTCATCCTTTCACTTCTCCCCCACTGGGAGTTTGGATCCAGGCTGTTTTTGGGGAGCAGAAGGTAGGAGTGCTGCCTTCTGTAATTGCTTCTCCACTGAGCATAGGTGTTGACAGGTCTATCCCTACCCTCAATCTCACAGCTAGACTCTTATCAGAAAGAAGATTGTGAAGTCATTCTGTTGGTTAGCAGTTATTCTATAAGCTTTTATCTACTCTGAAAGCAGTTTGCTCTTTGTCAAGTTCTCCCAGACAACTTCATCTGTAGTGGAAGTCGTTAGTACTGACTCTGACAGTTTGAATATAATCTTAGTTGTTGGTCATTACGCCAGGTCTACTGCTTTGCTTGATGCTGTGGTCTATTTACATAATCACTGTTTTGCCTGAGACCAACCCTGCCTGCAGGGCATTGGTTTAAACCCCACTGGTTAGATGGAAGCTTGCTACTTTTGTGCTCCGCCCCCTCTCCTAGTCACTTCCTTTTTCCAACCTGCCAATTCCGTCTCTGAAGGTATAAAGGCAAATTCTTTTCTGATGAACAAAAGAGAGTTGGATTGTGTTCCCACTCAGCCATGAGTTCTTGGTCATCTCTCTCCCACCTGAGAAGCTAGCCTGGCACTTAGTGATTTTGTATACAGTGTCCCCTACTTATGAACTCTACCATTCTATATGTGTTGTGTGTCTGTGGAAGTAGTTTGCTCCTGAATGATAGGTTATAGGTGGAAAAAGTTAGGGATTAGTCACCAACTGTACTTGGGTATGTTACTAAGAGCTCAGCCCATTCTTTAATCCACATACATGGGACTCTTAAATTCATAAACTCTCTGTAATCTTATTCTCCCTGTCATGTTATATTGAATATAAGGAAATCTGGTGATTAAAAATCACATGTCTTTTAAATTATGATCAAAGTTATTTTAAAACCCCCACATCTATGAACATCTAATGTTCCACAAAGGTGCCCAGACTATTAGATGGGGGAAAGGAAAGTCTCTTCAACAAACAGTGTTGGAAAAATTGGGTTGAAACATGCAAAAGAATGAAACTGAACCACTACATTCCACCAGACACAAAAGCAAATTCCAAGTGAATTAAGGACTCAGATGTTAGACCTGAAACAATCAGATACTTAGAGTAAAATATTGACATAACTCTTCTCCATCCAAATTTTATAGTCATCTTCAATGATACAAACCCAACTGCAAGGAAGACTAAAACAAAAATAAACCAATGGAACTACATCAAATTAAAGCTTCTTCACAGCAAAAGATACCACTATCCAAATAAAGAGACTCCTTATAGAATAGGAAATCTTTATATGCCATATATCAGACAAGAGGCTAATTACCAAAATATACAAAGAGCTCACCTAACTCAGCAAAAAAAAAAAAAAAAAAAAAAAGGCCCCATCCAAAAATGAGGAGAGGGTATAAACAGAATAATCACCAAAGAAGAGACCCAAAAGTTCAATAAACATATTAAAAGATTCTCCAAGTCATTGATTGTCAGAGAAATGCAAATAAGGACAACAGTGAGATACAGTTTCACTCCTGTGAGAATATCACACATCAGAAAAGGTAGTAACAACAAATGCTGGAGAGGTTAAGCTACAAAGGAAGCCTCCTGTACTACTGGTGGGAATGTAGAATGGTCTAACCCCTGTGGTGAGCAAACTGGAGAATTATCAGAAGGCTAGATGTGGGCCTACCTTATGACCCTGCAATTCCTCTCCTGGGGATATATAAGAAGGGGCCAAACACACCTATTCCAAAAGATATGTGTATACCTATGTTCTTAGCAGCACAATTTGTAATGGCCAAAACTTAGAATCAACTCTGGTGTCCCACAAAAGATGAGTGGCTAAGTTGTGGTCTTTATACACAATAGAATACTACTCAGCTACTAAAAATGGCAGATTCACCATCACCTTATTTTGGATGGAACTTGATGGAATCATGTAAAGTGAGATAAGTCAGAAAAAGAGTAATGAATATGGGATGTTCCTACTCATGAAAGTTGAAAAATAAGACTAGAAGGGCAAACACAAAGCAGATCTTGGACTGTAGTTGGTGTATTGCACCAAAGTAAAAGACTCTGGGGGGTAGAGAGTGCTCAGGTCCTGGAATATAATGGAAGAGGAAGACAGATGGTGTCAAAATGTTATGTGTAGGGGCCTGGTGGCACTGGGTTAAGCACACATGGCTTGAAGTGGAGGGACCGCCCCTACCTCTCCACCTGAAGCGAGGTCGCTTCACAAGTGGTGAAGCAGGTCTGCAGGTGTCTACCTTCCTGTCCTCCTCTCTATATTTCCCTCCTCTCTCAATTTCTCTCTGTCCTATCCAACAGCAACAACAAGAACAAAATAGAAAACAGGGCCACCAGGAGCAGTAGATTTGTGGTGTAGGCATGGAGACTAAGCGATAACCCTGGCGGCAAAAAAAAAAAAAAAAGTTATGTGTAAAACAGAAATGTTGCACATGTGCAAACTGTTGTATTTTCTGTTGACTGTAAACAATTAATTCCCCTAATTAAAAGAAATTAAAAAAATTCTTTAAAATGTGATTATATAGTAAACTTTTAATTGTGTAAGTCTCCACTGCAGTAAGTGGGATTTTAGTGACTAAAGATGTCCATCACAAGGTTATGGGGAATGGTCCCAGGTGATTTTATAGTTGTTTATGTGGCAAAGACTCCTTGAAAATTAATGTTGGAGAAGGAAAAACATTAGCTCCCTCAAACCAAAGAATTTTGTGAAAGACACTAATGATGACATTGAATTAAAGGAGTTTTCATAGTGAATTTATTTTCTTATGAGGGTGTTAAAAGCATGAGATAAAAAGAAAATGTGAACATGGTGGTAAGATATGACTTGTTTTGAAAAGTATAGCTGCCAAAGCAAGCATTTGACAAGGAAGCCCGAGAGTAACACTAGTGTTGCAAGACTAGAGGAATTCTTTAGGGTATCAGAATCTCTTCAAAATGTGTCTTTACTCTAAAATGCACTGGCTTTTTAGTTCATTAGGACTTGTCCCACTAAAGACTTTCATAATTGCCTGAGCCTCCACTGAGAAATTGTGCAGCTATCATCAAGATGTGTGATTCACGATACATATTTTTTCTACTGTCACTGTGGAAATGGCTAGAATGCAGGCACTTACAATTGCTTTCCAGATGTCACCATGGACTCCCAAGAGCCTTGCAAATCATCAAGTGTCCTGCTATAATAGGGCAGGCTGACCCTTAAGACAGGATTGCTGCAAGTGTTGAAAAGGAGCTCAACTTGAATTTATTTATACCACCTGAAAGGAAGGTGATGGTGGCCACTTACCAGTGCAAAGGAGATGAGAGATATATTGAGAATCAAAGAACGTAAAACTCACTCCGTCATTCATTCATTCATCTCATCAACAGTGTGTTGAGCATGCTGCTGCCTGTGATGTGTTAGGGAGAGACTATGAATCAACCCTGAGTGCTTTTTCAAAAATTTATTATGCCTTCCAATATTCTCAGCTTCCTTCTGTTTGACAGATGAGAAAACTGAAATTCAGGAGCTTCTTGATGGCTACCTTGCTCTGTATTATGCAATATTGTCAAAATAATGAGCTACTGTGAGAAGAGAAGGATTATCTGACCTTTAGTTAATTGTGTTATTTTCAATGGTATGAAAATCCATTCTTCAAAAATAATAGAAAACCTGTTATAGTCAGGCTTTTTATAATTATATCCTTGAGAGTGTAATTCAGTATGTGTCATATCATTTGTTTTAGATTCTGAAATTGGGCTTCTATACTTAATATAACCATTTTGTAGATGAATGTCTTTTTGTTGAGGATGTCTGTTTTTCTCCTATAGAAGAAGACATGAACTGCTTCTCTGGGAAACTGCTTACTGATTGTGGAGATTCTATGTGTATCTAGGAAAGACTAGGATTTAAAAGATCAGAGGCATTTGGTGTAGATAAAACTATGGGAAAGCAGCCCTCTGGAAATTATTTGCATGTACAGGAGGCATGCTTAATAATAAATAGCATACCCCACAATTTGCCATCTTGGGAGAAAAAAACAACAACTTCTCATTGGGTTTTCTCAACCCTGTCCATGAAACATGGACGATTTAGGAAACAGTAAGTTTCTAGCCAGGAAGGAAAGGCTGCTCAAGATGGAGCCCATTAACTGGGGTTCTCACTGTCACAGACCCTTCTCAGTTTTCTAAAAGACATGGTGGTTAGTAAACTAATTCACCTACTTTGCATTTGAACTCTCCAATGTTCGGTAAGATACTCTGATAATGTCTTTTTTTTTTTAACCCCCCCCCCCCACACACAAAAAGCAGTATGAGTTTGTTTCTTTGAGTCATCCATATTAAAATAACTTAGCTCATTTTACCAATTTTTGATAAGCATGTAGCAGTTGTTGGGTTTCATGTGTGGTGCTAAGATTACAGATACATGATATCCAGACTTTATTTTCAAGAGAGTTGTGATTAAGTAGAAGAGGTAGACAAAGGGAAATAAACAGAACAATACCCATCCCAAAAGATATGTGTATACCTATGTTCATAGCAGCACAATTTATAATAGCCAAAACCTAGAAGCTACCCAGGTGTCCAACAACAGATGAGTGGTTGAACAAGTTGTGGTATATAAACCCAATGGAATAGTACTCAGATATTTAAAATGGTGATTTCACTATTTTCAGCCCATCTTGGAAGGAGCTTGAAATCATGTTAAGTGAAATAAGTCAGAAACAGAAGGATGGTTATGGGATGATCTCACTCAAAGGCAGAAGTTGAAAAACAAGATCAGAAGAGAAAACACTAAGTAGAACTTGGACTGGAGTTGGTGTATTGCGCCAAAGTAAAAGACTCTGGGGTGGGCAGGAGAGAGGGTTCAGGTCCTGGAACAGGATGGCAGAGGACCCAGTGGGGGTTGTATTATTATGTGGAAAACTGGGAAATGTTATACATGTACAAACTATTGTATTTACTGTGGAGCATAAAACATCAATCCCCTGTCCTGTCTTGTCCTCTCATCTTCTCATTTCACCTCTCTCTTCACTTTCCTTCCTCTTTCTTCATCTCTCTCTCTTTCTTTCTCTCTCTCTCTTTCTCTCTCTCTCTCTCTTTCTCTCTCTCTCTCTCTTTTAGAGAGACAGAGAAATATGCATGGGGATGGAGATAGGTGGAAATAGATATTCCTGTAGCTCTGATTCATTGGTCATAAAGCTTCTTCTCCACAGGTGGGGACTGGGGGATTAAGCTGAGGTCCCATCACATTGTAGTATGTCCCATTCTACAGGTGAACCATTACCTGACACTTCACCCCCTTCCAAACCCCTAGTTTTCGATTGGGAGCTGGCAGTAAGCAACTACTGGAAATGTGTGACCCACAAGATGGTCATCTGTACTTGTGCAATTAATTGTTGACTACTTAGTCTTCCATTTTTTATTAACTGCTAGTAAATGTCAGGCAGTGGAATGGTTATTAAGGATACAATGTGAGAAAATAATTTTTTGTCCCTCCTGGAGTTTGGAATTTGAAACTATTGAGGGGAGACAAATCAACTAGAATTCAGCAGGAGGGACATCTGAAAAAAATGTATGTGTATGTGTATGTGTGTTTTGCCAGGACTTGTATATATGTCATCAATAAGGGATGGTTTTTTCATATATGAGAATTAGACAGGCACACACACACACACACACACACACACACACACACACACAAAATCCCCCCCCCCCCAGTGCCTTAGCACTCCCATGAGCTATGCTAGAGGGCTAAAACGTGGGACATGCATAGCAGGTCAGACATCCTGCCTGATGAAATATCTTCTCTCTTCCCTGAGAAAGTTCACTTGCAAAATAAGTTCAATTGATTTCCTGCATGTAATATTTTAAAACAATTTACTTTGCTATAATTGTTAACAAGTAACTTGAAACAAATAATGAATTATAATAAGTCCTACTGGAATAAGAAGGCCTATGGAATTGTACATTTAAAGACTGACTTTTATGAAGTAGTCATAGAAATCCCTTGTAAAACTTAATGTCATGGAAACCCAGTGTTAAATCTTTTCTTCTAATATCACACCTATCATAGCTTTCTCAAAAATTGATGGGGTTCATCCTAGATGAATACTCAAAGGTATTATTACTGGTATAATATAGACTTTTCTCAGGAGAGGAAGGAATATAAAGATAAGGGACCAGCTATGAGCATTTTAAAAACTAGTAGCTGAGTAAAGAGGTAGTAAAATTCTTATTGGAAAGAAAGATGATATTTTGACTTTTGGGACAAATATAGATAGAGCTGGAGCTGATTATGCTTAACAAAATAAGTAAAGCGATGAAAAATAACTACTAGATTATTTTACTTATATGTGGAATCTTGGGAACGGATACGCATGAACTTTCAATGAAAACAAAAAAACCATAAGCAAACAAACTTTCCAAGACTTTATTAGAACTATAGTAGTTATTGTTAGGAGAGTAAGGGCACAGAACTTTGGTAGCGAGTTGGATATGAAACCTGTCATCTTGCAACCTTGTACATCACTAATTATCACTACTAAAAAATGGCTTAAAGAACTATTGATGCAAAGTTAGAGTCTGTGAAGGAGCTTTGAATACAACTGATGCAAACTGGAATGTGAATATCATTCTCATAGCAGGGTTGTGCTGGACTTTGCTGTTTGAGTTTTTCTTGTGCCACCTTGAAGACAATGCTTGTTTTAGGCACCCTGTATATTTAGTATGTTCTAATACCTGAGTAAGCATTCACATGGCAAGGAAATGTGATATTTATACTAAACGTTCTGTTTCCTTGTTATCAAAGATACCATCTATCCAATAAAGCAGGAAAACACATTATTAAAACATCTGTGTAAACTCCTGCTGCTGCATGTCAAAAATCTCCTTTCTATCTTTTGTCACATCAGAATTTATGGCATGGGCTATAGAAGTCAAGAGAACTATTGTGACGTCTCCTGGACAGATCTACAAGAAAAATGATTTTAATCAGTGTCACACTATCTGTGAAATAAAAATCTGGAAAAAACATATATATGGAAAAATCATATATATGGAAAAAACTATCTGGAAAAAATCAGAAAAAAACATTTATATGTTTTTTTTTCTCTTTTCCTCTGACCTTCTTTATTTCCATTCCTAGGCATGTTCTATTTCTCAGTAAGGGCAGTTGCATTGCAAAGTGTGCACCAGGAAATCTTAATCTTAGTCCACATGGACTGTTTCAGTGTTAAAATCTCTCTTGTATTTTTCCACAAAGCCTAAATAGAAACAGTTCATTCAAATCTTATTCAACTTCCTAGAAATAAAATATGAAAGTGGGTGAGAGCTGCAGTGCTCTCTGCTATCCAATGCAAATGTATGCAAATTTCTTCACATTCGAATCATTGTCTAGTTGTCATCCTCGCACGGGGCACATCAAAGCCATATGACCTGATTTTTGCACCTGCTGTTTAATTAAATTTACAAGGCAGACACACTCTCCACTCCTGGTGATATACAAATCCGCTTTTACAACCACAGCTTCTAATTTACAAGGTAGCTGACTGCTGAGCTTCACCATCAGTAGCTGTTCAACTGCTCTTTGTTATTCTGAAAATTTAGGAAGGAAAGAAGTGGACATCATTCAAGCAGAAGAATTAACAGGGATGTTAAAAGTAATGTTTATCTCTTATGCAAGCCTTGCTTTTTTGTTTTAAAATTTCAGATGAAAATATGTACTAAGTCATTTAACATCAGTAGGGACAGAATTTTTCCTCCTGCTTATTTCCTCTATTTTTCAATAAAATGATAAAGTCTTAATTTACTCTATAATGTAGTTCTTCAAACTATGTTCTATGAGAAGCTAGGATATAGCAAAATTGAAATCTGTGATGAAACACTGAATTTCAAAGTTATCCCAAGCTCTAAGTTGTTCCTGAAAGATATTTACTATTTAAGAATGATAATTTATGAAATTCTTTCTTGGGTTGTAGTCACAAATAACTTTTTGTCTACAAATTGCATGCACCCATGTGTAATGGTAGAAGAAAATAGTTATTGTTATTCCTGCTATATTGTTTTGCTCCTTTTTGTTCTCAATTTATCAGAGATGGTACATTGACATGGATTTTATTTCTGTAAGAAATGGCTCAAAAAGGAAAAGTCAAGAGGAATATTTTAAAAAGTAGAGTTGGTGAAAAGCATTCTTTATATTTTTGATACTCATTCAGCTCAAGATCTTAAGCAAAATAATTCATTTTCAATTATGAAAATAATTTAACAAAATCGTACTTTGCTAATTTCTAACTAATTTTCCGAAATTTTATAAACAGTATCTGAAATAGAAACACGTCCTGGTAAAAAGCAGTGAGCTTCTGAAAGTCTACCAATAAGTGGCGCCACATATTCACCAAACTAAATTACACTGCAGACAAGTCTGGAACAAGTCACATAAATTAAAGCCTTGAGCTGCAACTAACTGTGAGACATATGGGTTGAGTCCCAGGCCTGCCCAAGAATAACTTTGAAGAAAATTTTGTTTTCTGGCAATACAGGTGCTAACACACCACAGAACCTTTAAAAAGAATAAATATGTAGATGGTTCATAGCTTTCAGAATAATTTAACCTTCCCCCCAAAATTTAGATAGCATCACAAGAATAAAATAATGCAAGATCCATTTTTCTGTATTGGAAAAATACGCTTATGATGATTTTAAGACATATTTTTAATTAATTTTATTTAATAGCATTTTATTATTTCAGCCTCAAGTGTAAAACAAAGAATGAATTCATATTCAAATGAGCCCAACTTTAATTAATAAATAATATTTAAATGGAGAGTTCTATAAAGGAAAAAGCCATTGCATGAATTTAGAATTTTTCTTTGTTCTATGTTATGAAATACAAAGTGTTTCCCCTTTGAGAATCAAGTATATTTCTTTCAAATTTTTATTCTATCAGATATAAACTGGTTATAGGAATAGAATAGGTGGTGAAGACTTTTTCTTCAAATTATTAAATCACTATAATCTTAGACCAGGGAGACCAGAAGCAATTGGTATGTAAGATATAGTTATTTGTAAATAGTATTATCTGACCATAAGTACATGGTACAGAACATCCTAACCATGGGATTTTCAAAGTAAACCAAATTCCCAAATAATTTGATTATAATAATAACTATCTATTGCCTTCTGAAACTCTAAGATGGCAAGAAAACTTCTTCATTCTCTATAATGCCCATGTTTCTCCTAGTCCTGGAACCTAGGGTGTGGTTTATTTTCCTCCATGCTTCTCTTGATCCATATCATTTGATACTGCATCTGTTGATCTCAACCAGGTCAATATAACCAGTACCACCTAGACAGGTTTCACATCATACGGTGTGCAGAGATGCCAGGTGTGGCATATCAACCCTTCAGCTCCAGTACTCTGGTAAGACCTTTCCTAGATCATAGAACACCTTAATTCCTTATTTTGGGTGGTGCACTTCCTAACAAATCCATAGAACCTAGATATAGACCAGGGCCCATGAGACAGTACACATGTGCACATGTACCCATAAGTTATGGGAAAGTATGTACCTTAAAGTAAAAGTGCATAATAGTTTTCAGTGACTCAGTAACTGTATCAAGCAAGTAGAAAGCCCTAAAAAAGACACCATGTTCAGCAGGGAAGCAATTACAGAAGCCAGACCTTCCAACTTCTGCATCCCGCAATGACCTTGGGTCCATACTCCCAGAGGGTTAAAAAATAGGAAAGCTGAGCAGAGGATAGATAGTATAATGGTTATGCAAAGTGACTTTCATGCCTGAGGCTCCAAAGCCCCAGGTTCAATCCCCTGCACAACCATAAGCCAGAGATGAACAGTGCTCGGTAATTAAAAAAAAAAAAAAAAAAAAAAAGAATAGGAAAGCTATCAAGGGAGGGGATGGGATACGTGTGAAGTCGTACCCCTCTTATCCTATGGTTTTGTTAGTGTTTCCTTTTTATATAAATAAAAAAGACACCATAAGGTACTTAGTCAAATAGTTTCTATTTAGACCTAGATACCCTCCTCACCTACTTCCTATCTGACTTCCTTCAATGACTCTAAGGCTAACCTTGTCAGACAAAGTACGGACTATAAAATCTGGAAAAGGACAAGAGACCGGAATACTTTAATGATGGCTCTTTTGGTCATTACCTGGTCACCCCATCATCTGGGGTCCTATTCAGGGAACTCTAGGATTTCTACATAAATATGATGGGCTTAGACCTCTAACAGATCTCTCTTTCTACCATCCCTGATAATCTCCACCAGGAACAACATCATGGACCCTCCTGTGAACCTCTACAAGACCTTGCCGTCAATGAGGAACAACAATGGTAGAGACTACTCCACTCTCCAAAGGGAGGCTGGGTCAAAATACTCTGCCATCAAAGAAGACTGGTCCTTAAATGAGTGCAGCCTAGAATATTCTTAGGTATGACCATGAAGTGTGAGCTCAAACCCACAGGGATGTAGAGGTTACACAGACTTCTGTGCGGAATATGAGCCCCAGATCAGATCAATGGGGTTTACAGTTGATGGTATTTATATACTTTTCCCATATTTGGGAGATACTCTCTTCCCTGATTCAGCTTTCTAGTCCTATTTACAACCCTCACACCATCTCCACAGACAGTACCTTCAGCCCACCTGCACGTTGGCTTTTGGGTTCAGGCAAAAATTAGTAAAGTCATGGGCCTCTTGGAATATACCTAAAATATACCTACTAGCGTTTTCCAAAATGGAGACCCCAAATCTCATATGCTCTATTCTTACATTTAGGTTCCTGATTATTAAACAGTTTGTTCTGCTTTATGTCTTAATGCTTTTCAGACACCAAGTTTCAGATGCCACTATGACATCAACCTGACTTCTCTGGGCAGACAACCTCATCAGTGTGTCCTGGAACCCCACCTCCTCAGAGCCCTATTTCACTAGGGAAAGAGGAAAAGTCTGGGGGGTTGGGTCGAATTGTCAACTCCCATGGCTAGTGGAGAAGCACTTACAGAAACCAGACTTCCCACCTTCTGCACCCCATAAAGATCTTTCTTCCATACTCTTAGAAGGATAAAGAAAGCTTCCAATGGATCATATGGGATACAGAAGTCTAGTGTTGGGAATTATACCCCTCTTATCCTACAGTCTTGTTGATCATTATCGGATTAACAAATAAATTTTAAAAGGAAGATAGTAATTCAAACTAAACACAAACCAAAAACACACTATACCCTTAAATTAAATGAAAATTAAAACTTTGTTTAAATAGGTTTTATTTAAACAGTACTTGCTCACAAAAGTCTTTGAATTGACATGTATTTGTTGGACCTAATACCTACTAAAGTAATTCTTGATGAGTGCATCTTGATGGAGTGCATCCAACGAGGGGGAACTTTACAAATACACAAGTATAGAAGGTCATGCTGTGGGGCATCTGGCAGAATTCACAGAGTACTGTGTACAAGGGCAATGGTTCAAGTTCTTAGATCCCAATTGAAGAGAGGAAGCTTTAGAAATGGGGAAGCAGTACTGCAGGTATATCTCTCTGTCTCTTTCACACACTTTCTTTCTCTCTTCCTTCTTTCTAAATTCCCCTCTGTCCCTATCCAAAATAAATAAATAAATAAATAGATAAATAAATAAATATGCAAGTATGATATACAAAATTGTTGATGAATAAATCATGAATAATGTAAATATCAGATTGATTTGACACATACAATGATTCTACAATGAGGAAACTATTAGGAAGGATTTAGGATAAAGTAAATTCAAACATATTCCTTTGTTGTTTGGAAAATTTAAAGAAGATCAGGGAAATTAATTCTGACTTATTCTTAAAGTCAATACCATTAGTTCACTTTGATGCCCTGAAAATGTATTCAATAATTGATCAGTGTGCATAAAACCATCTCTAATACAGCTCTCTATATAAACAAATAGTTTTTCTGCAATGAAAACAAAATTAAAAAGTGATTTTTGAGGGTATGGAGAGATTAGTTTCCAGGAAATGTTGGTGAGGTCTTCTGATCAGGGAAATCAGGATGGAATCATAATAACATCAGCAACTTGGTGGCTGAAAGTTGGTAATATATAAAGCAGGACAAAATGTTTCATACACAGGAGTCAAAAAGCAGGAATACAGCAGATGAAAATCATAGGGATATTAGGGTGGAAAGAAGCAAGGAAATCTATTTTAGATATGTTCCTAGGGGTCCATGACTTTGGTAATTGTTGTTTGAGCTTGATAGCTAACATGTAGGTGGACTAAAAATATTATCTGGGAAGATGGTGTTAAAATTGAGAATAGGGCAAGAAAGCTGCATTAGGGCGGAGAGCAGCTCCTAAACTTGAAGAAAGTATATAAATACAATGAACTGTTTACCTTACTGATTTAACCCAGGGCCCATATATATTTTTAACACAGGGGCCTGTGTAACCTCTGAATCCGTGCCAGTCTGAGCTTGCAATCCATGGTCATTGCTGGAACATTCTAGGCTGTATTCATTTCAGGGTCAGTCTTCTTCAATTGGAAGAGTCGGATGACCTAGCCTCCCTTCAAAGAATGAGGCAGTTCTCAACACTGCTGCTACCGCCCGACTCTCTAATGATTCTTTTTTAAAAAAATTTTTATATTTATTTATTTATTTATTTATTCCCTTTGTTGTCCTTTTTTTTTATTGTTGTAGTTATTATTGATGTCGTCATTGTTGGATAGGACAGAGAGAAATGGAGAGAGGAGGTGAAGACAGAGAGGGAGAGAGAAAGACACCTGCAGACCCACTTCACCGCCTGTGAAGAGACTCCCCTGAAGGTGGGGAGCCAGGGGCTCGAACTGGGATCTTTACGCTTGTCCTTGTGCTTTACACCACGTGTGCCTAACCCACTGTGCTACTGCCTGACCCCCTGATGATTCTTTTTTTTTTTAAATATTTTATTTGTTTATTTATTTTCCCTTTTTGTTGCCCTTGTTTGTCATTGTTGTAGTTACTGACGTCGTCATTGTTAGATAGGACAGAGAGAAATGGAGAGAGGAGGGGAAGACAGAGAGTGAGAGAGAAAGACACCTGCAGACATGCTTCACCACTTGTGAAGCGACTCCCCTGCAGGTGGGGAGCTGGGGTCTCAAACCGGGATCCTTAAGTCATCTTTGGGCTTTGTGCGCTTTGCGCCACGTGAGCTTAACCCGCTGCACTACAGCCCGACTCCCCTCCTTGATGATTCTTATCAGGGTTGTCATAGGGACAATAATTGTCCTTTAGTTGATATATACATATATATTTTCCCCCAGTATATCACTTTGCTGGTTGTATGCAGTGCTCCTTTCCCCATTAGGTAAAGATAGAAGCAGGCTGGGGGTACAGTTTGACCTACCAAGACCCATATCCAGTGGAGAAGCAATTATAGAAGCCAGAACTCCCACCTTCCGCTTTCCATAAAGAATTCTGGTTCCTACTCCCAGAGGGAGAGATGTGTTAGGGGAACATAACCAGAGGGCTCTGAAACACAATTCCATTAAGACCCAGAGACAGAAGAGGAAAAAAGTAAGGATTTTCGGAAGTAGCAATAGCTGCAGGCATGACTTAGAAAGGAAGAGAAGACAGGAGCATAGAAAAATAGGCAATTATTATAAATATAGTTATATAAATAATAGTCAGCCCATATCTGAGATCTTTAGAGAACTACTGCAGCTTCCATTGGAGGAAATGTTCACACAGAACTCAGGTGGTGGGAATAATGTGAAATTATATCCCTGTTAACTAATATTGTAAATAAATTTTAAATAACTAATAAAAAAGAAAAAAGTTATTTTTAAAATTTTATTTACTTCAGTAGCTTCTCAGAAACAAAAAGAAATAGGAAACACAAAAATTAAATTCTGCTCTGGACCAACATTTTGTCAGTCATTATTAATGTCTATGGATTTATGCATTATACATGTGTGTGTAATTATATAGATGATATGCACATGTATTGGGTATTGATTGTACACATGTTTATATTTATTGAACAGTGATGAAAACCTAACTATTTAATCCTTAATTCCATAGCTGTAAAGACTACTCTAAACCATGATGAACTACTAGATTTTGACCTTTTTAATTATATAAAACATGTCTTTTTCAGTTATATATTATCTTTGTCAAGCATAGAACTTGAAATATAGAAAATAAGCAGTTCATTGTCACTATTGAATTATCTTAATTTATCTATTATGTTTTAATTGAAGGGTGGTGAGTGCTGTAAAGGAGGTTTTAGCTTTGTGTAAATTAACCAATTGAATTGTAGAGGCAGATTTTACCGTATATAATTGACTTTCTTAGTATCAACTTATGTGCAACATGAGACTAAAATATCCTCCTTCACTTAGTTGGAAGGATTAATTCAGATGAGTTTTATCAAGGCTCAGTACTGACAGCCCTGTGCAAGGACTGTCCTCCTAGCACCTTTGTGTGATTGTCACACTTCTTCGTTTAATTGTCACCACAACTTTAAGGAGCTTCATTCTTTCTCTCAAAGACTGTGTGGCAAGTAACTGTATAGCTAGTAATGAATTTCAATTCTTTTGGTTCCCATGATAAATGCTAACCAAAGTGTCATAGATACTATATATAAAGAAGATATTATACAGACTGCTTCCTGAACATTCTCCTGCACAATGCTTTCTGTCGGTCAGTGCTGAGGACCCTTCTGCACTAAGGTGCACGAAGGCATGCTTTTTGAACGAGTTGCTGACCTATTTAAGAAAGTGTAACTGATATCCATATAAAGATAATAGCAAATGGATGTCTGGGGGGCTAAGCACTTTTTCAGTGCAGATGAAGATGGATTCAACTGTAAAGACAAAATATGGTTGGGAGTGGAGAGGACACCATGATAGAAAGGATAGAGGTTTGAGTGAAGAGACTCAGTTGCTCCACATGAATTCATTATGGCATTGTATAATCAGCTGTCTTCATTGTGACACTTTCCAAAATATCATTATACGCACATTGTATGCACTAATAGAACAAACACAAAATATTTTTTTTTACTTAAATGTGACTTATTTCAATAAGAGTGACTATCTATTAAAACAAGTAAGCTGATTAATGTTTCTTTGCTCAGATTCTCAGGAGAGAGGCCTTCATAAGGCTAGTTTCTCAGATCTAGAATCTCTTTGGCACCAGTGAATCCATGGTCTTTTCTACCAGGATCCTTTTTTTTTTTTTTTTTACTACTTTTTTTTTATTTTTTTATTTAAGAAAGGATTAATTAACAAAACCATAGGGTAGGAGGGGTACAACTCCACACAATTCCCACCGCCCAATCTCCATATCCCACCCCTTCCCCCGATAGCTTTCCCATTCTCTATCCCTCTGGGAGCATGGACCCAGGGTCATTGAGGGTTGCAGAAGGTAGAAGGTCTGGCTTCTGTAATTGCTTCCTCGCTGAACATGGGAGGAACATTGGTGGTGTCTTCAATCCAGGGAAGTCTGGCCGGCATCCTGATGACACCTGGAACCTGGTGACTGAAAAGAGAGTTAACATACAAAGCCAAACAAATTGTTGAGCAATCATGGACCCAAAGCTTGGAAAAGTGGAGAGGAAGTATTAGGGAGGTACTCACTGCAAACTCTAGTATACTTCTGCTTTCTTACTTTGGTGCCATACTCCAAACTCAGTCATTTTCTGCTTTGCGTTTCTACTTCTTTTTTTTTTTTTTTTACATGCATAACGTTCCCCAGATTCCCATTTAGCAATACAACCCCCACTATTTCATTCATCATTTTTCATGGACCTGTATTCTCCCCACCCACCCACCCACCCATCCCAGAGTCTTTTACTTTGGTGTAATACTCCAATTCCATTTCAGGTTCGACTTGTGTTTTCTTTTCTAATCTTGTTTTTCAACTTCGGCCTGAGAGTGAGATCATCCCATATTCATCCTTCTGTTTCTGACTTATTTCACTCAACATGATTTTTTCAAGGTCCATCCAAGATCGGCTGAAAACGGTGAAGTCACCATTTTTTACAGCTGAGTAGTATTCCATTGTGTATATATACCACAACTTGCTCAGCCACTGATCTGTTGTTGGACACCTGGGTTGCTTCCAGGTTTTGGCTATTACAAATTGTGCTGCCAAGAACATATGTGTACACAGATCTTTTTGGATGGATGTGTTGGGTTCCTTAGGATATATCCCCAGGAGGGGAATTGCAGGGTCATAGGGTAGGTCCATTTCTAGCCTTCTGAGAGTTCTCCAGACTGTTCTCCACAGAGGTTGGACCAATTGACATTCCCACCAGCAGTGCAGGAGGGTTCCTTTGACCCCACATCCTCTCCAGCATTTGCTGCTGTTACCTTTTCTGATGTGTGACATTCTCACAGGAGTGAAGTGATATCTCATTGTTGTCTTGATTTGCATTTCTCTGACAATCAGAGACTTGGAGCATTTTTTCATGTGTTTCTCGGCCTTTTGGATCTCTTCTGTGGTGAATATTCTGTCCAATTCCTCCCCCCATTTTTGGATGGGGTTATTTGTTGTCTTGTTGTTGAGTCTGGTAAGCTCTTTATATATGTTGGTTATTAAACTCTTATCTGATGTATGGCATGTAAACATCTTCTCCCATTCTGTGAGGGGTCTCTTGGTTTGGGTAGTGGTTTCTTTTGCTGTGAAGAAGCTTTTTAATTTGATGTAGTCCCATAGGTTTATACTTGCCTTAGTCTTCCTTGTAATTGGATTCGTTTCATTGAAAATGTCTTTAAAATTTATGCGGAAAAAAGTTCTTCCAATATTTTCCTCTAAGTATCTGATAGTTTCTGGTCTAACATCCAAGTCCTTGATCCACTTGGAATTTACTTTTGTATTTGGTGAATTACAGTGATTCAGCTTCATTCTTCTGCATGTTTCAACCCATTGTTTCCAACACCATTTGTTGAAGAGACTCTGCTTTCCCCATGTAATAGTCTGGGCCCCTTTGTCAAAGATTAGATGTCCATAGGTGTGGGGCTCTACCAGGATCCTTAATGTTGGTCAGGTACACAGAGTCATATAAGGGTCACTGTGAGGAAAGCCTTTGTATCCTTAGAGAAGCAATCACAAGATACAATATCTAATCACTCTGGCCTGATTTGAGTCTGGTTGTAGGGAATAAGTGCAGCTCTGGAGAAAAGTAATCTTAAAAGGAATAATTTCAGGATTATAACCTGGTGATCTATGACATTGAAATTCCCCTCAGCTTGACTGTGGCATCAGACTACCAGGCTATTCCATGTTCCATCTTGTTAAATATATAGTTTGAACAATTCAGATGCAATAAAAGAAAGATAATGGAAATCATACTTATTTTTTATCTTCATCACAAAGCATGATTTCTCATTATGACAATGTATGAAAAATCTTTGTGAGTTAAGACATCAAGACAAAATATAAAATCTTTGGTTCTAACTAAGAATGTACCACAAATATGCAAATTCTCCATTTCTTTCACCATGAAATGAAATCATGGTGGTCATTCTACTTGCTAGAATATTAGGTAATCTGATGAGTAGTACACATAAAAGCACTTCTAATCTGTAATGTGGAGAATGCATATTGATTATTATGATCTTACATTCTATCCAGAGGTGTTTATCTAGTAAGGGGGTCAGGTAGACCTACTCATAGTAGTTTCTCAAATGACAAGACATTGCTTAAAAGACTTGATACTAATGATTATCAGATGCATGTTCTTTTCTCCTCTTTTTTCTTATTTATTTATCTGTTAATTAAATAGGATTAAAAATAAATTTCAGCACACAGTGAGCATTGGGGCATTGCTGTAAGTTTGTTCTGGGCTGTTGAGCTTTTGGGAGGTTCTGGGACCATCCTTTTGCATTTTTATATAGCACTCTCTTTTGTGCTACCTCTTTGCTAATTATATTTGTCAACAAATCTTTATTAATAAATTCCATTCTGGGGGCCAGGTGGTTGTGCACATGGATGAGCACACATGTTGCAATGTGGAATGACCCAGGTTCAAGCCCCTGCTACGTACCTGTAGGGGGAAAGCTTTGTGATCAGTGAGACAGGGCTGCAGGTGTCTCTCTGTCTCTCTCCCTCTACATATTCTTCTCCCCTCAAACTTCTTCAGTTTGCTTAACTGTCAGGTGAGAGAGAACAAAAGACCCCAGAAATTATTAATTACCTTATGGTTAAAGAATGTTTCTGTTTGGCTGGGAGTATGGATTGACCTGTCAACGCCCATGTTCATCAGGGAAGCAATTACAGAAGCCAGATTTCCACCTTCTGCACCCAATAATGTTCCTTGATCCATGTTCCCAGAGGGATAAAGAATAGGAAAGCTATCAGGGGGAGAGGAGGGGATACGGATTTCTGGTGGTGGGAATTGTGTGGTGTTGTACCCCACTTATCCTATGGTTTTTGTCAGTGTTTCCTTTTTTATAAATAAAAATTATATATGTAAAAAGAATGTTTCTGTTTAAAGGGGGAAATGAAGGTAGCACTTGTTTCCTCATTATTAGAGGTTTATCACACATTATCTCAATAAAGAATTGAGGAGAAAGCATGATTTTCAGATGCTTTCAACTTTTATTTGGGAAAATTGAGAATATTCACATTAGAACAAGAAAGAGAAATAAACAGATCTGTTACTCACATGATGGTATCTGGACAGAGAGAAAGTCTGAGCTTTCACAGATTCTGGTTTTAAAATCCAAGACCCACCTCTGCTTTTTCAAGTCTCACCTGTAATCACTCCTGTTTTCTGGGCAGTAACTTGTCCCTCAACACTTCTACTGGATTGTATGGGAGATCACAAGAGTATGGGCTTTAGGATCATGCATTCTGAGTTCAAATCCTGCATTCTCTTCTCTAACCTCAAAATAAATTTAAATATTGATAAATCACAATTTCCAGGAGAATACAACATGATATTTTAAAGACTCGCCATACTGAGTGATTCAGAGTAAGAGCTCTACTAATGTTGGATATGCTTTTTTTTTTCCTTTTTGTAGTTTTCCTATGAGTAAGTATTCTAAATAAAATGCATAACTGAGAGGTGTGTTCCAAGTACAATCTTGTACATAAGGCCATATGTCAACTCAATTCTATATATTAACACAATTATCAGAGCCATAGAAGAAATAGGACTGTACTGAATTTTCAGTTCAGTGTTCTACTTAACACAGGATTTCTTTCCATGTGGGTTGTATAAAAAATCCTCCTCAAACCTCAGACTACTCCTCAGATTAGCACCGCCTGTCTAGATTGTTTATTTCATGCAGTAACGTCTTTAGAAAGTTTGACTAGTTGTTTATTTGTTAGGTTTTTTTTAATGAAGAGTTATTTCTTCTTAGTTTTCTTATTCTTTATACTTACTTCTAAAGAAAAACTGTTATTTCTCTATTATATAGTGTTGTTTTAATATCATGGATATTGTTAAAGCTTTGAAATTTATTTTATTTTGTCTCTATAGAATTATTTTCTATACTTAAGTACCACTTCCAAATGAACTTATGTAGAAATAGAAAATTAGATCCACTCTTAAGTATGGGAGGAAAAATAGCAAATAAATGTTGGTATTGCCAAATTGGCCTTGATTGTTGTTTGACTACATTCTACATTGTACTAGGTTATTTATTTTTCTGACAGATGGAGAGACCTAAAGAAAAAAATCCTAAAGCATCCTCCAACCTTATTCAGTTATTATTATGTCCTTGAGATAGTGAGATAACAGCAATCTACAAGCAGTCTGTCCTTGCTGGCCAAGAACTCAGAGAGCTATTGTCCTTTACGTCTACCATTCAAACAATTTGTTGGCTAACTCTAAAAATTTAGCACTGGATTTGGAAAGGTGTAAACGTGCTATCCCATCAGAAGAAACTAACAGTCTCCCTGCACAGATAAGCAATAGTATATTAACTGAATAGAAGAGTTATTTCCAGTTTGAACCTGGTCATCTGTGTATTCACAATGAAACCTGCTGCCTAAACCCACACAAAGAAACATTTCACTGAGGTCTTTGGAAGCTATAAAATTTTCATGACAATCTTTTCTATCATGCCTGTATACAACGCAGCTACTCATTGCTCCAATTTCCTTGAAAGAGAGCCCTAATGCCTTCCTGTGGAATCTTCCTATGCACAGTGGGTACTACATCTGCTAAAAATTAAAGTTGAGAAAGTGAACTCATTTATTACCAAGAGTATAACTTGAGAGGTGGGAAGACCTTGGTTTGAATTTATGCACTGACACAGTATTGTTGCACAAAAAACTACTCTGGGCTTCAAACAAATTATAGTTTCACTTTAATGGTTCCCTTAGATATGATTGAAATTGGTTAAATTAGGTCAGGCTCATTCATTGCTGAAAAAAAGTTCTGGAGTGCTGAAGGAAGCACAAGAATGTAAGGATAACTACAAGTTATCTTTAGTGTAGAGAGCCTGTTATTCCTGGTTAAATCCTATTGGACTCCTATGTAAGGAGGAGTCAGGGTCAAACTAAAGGGCCCTTGAGCCTTTCCTGTGGTTGGCCAAGTTTCCACTGTGAATAAATTTCCACCTGCTTGCAAGAAGTGCAGCTTCAGAAGGTTTAGGGGAACTTGGATTGAAGAAGGCAGGTAGAAAAAACAATGGCTCATCCAGCCTCCCACATAACTTTTCGAAGCAAATAACTGCTGCTTGCCAAATGCATGTTGATACTGTGGAGTTTACAAAGAGCTATAAATAAGCTGAAGTGTGAATAGTATAGTAGGAAAATACACATAAAATTATCAAAACCTATAAGACAATACAGAACCATGACTCATGTAGTTCATGGGAAGGAAGGAACTCTTTGTGCTCCAGTGATTTGGGAAGGTGGGCCATCTGAATTAAGCCCTAAGGTCCAGACTTCAGTAGATGCAAGAAGGAAATATTTCTATCTGGACCAAATTAGGGTCTTCTGTACTTTCTGCTTCCTTGAATTCTTTGGGGTTGAAGGAGCTATATTATGGCCTTTGCCATTCTCCGTGGAGCTGCCTTATTTTCAGTTTCAAGTGCTTGAAGATTAAGCTAATGAGCTCTCCTGCTGTTGATAGTGGGGAGCCATGCCTCCTCCCTGGCACCCAGCCCCACTTATTTTTCTTTAAAATAAAGAAACAGGCTGTCGAACATCAGGTGGAGACCTAGGTGCCTTGCACAGCCTCAGGTTGGAGAACATCCTTGCCTCAGGTGACAGATGGCATCATTACACTCCATCTCCCAGACCTCTGGCCCCAGTGATGCCACACATATGACACTCTAGCTACTGACACTCTGTCATCCATTCCATTAATGTATGTTAGAACTCAATCAGTCCAGCTGCCAGTCCAGCTTCAGAGCAAATTTACAGGAAGCAAATAACAAATTTGGATTTGTCAGTTCTCTGTTTTCTTCCTCTCCAGTCATGGCTCCAGGAGGCATTTCTCACAGCATAACAATGGCTTGAATTCGCAGCTGAATCTGATATTTTTGAATTGACCCTGAGATGCCATTAATCAGATCTCCGTGTCTCTGAAATTTTGGCATGTTTCCTGTTGATTTGGAAACCTCAGCAAAGCATGGCTTTGTTTGTGTTTGATGCTACTAAATTTGAAGGAGGTGTGTTTGTGGGTGAGTGTAGATTTTGAAGGAAAACATTTCCTATTTTTGTAGAATTCTGTATGTCAGGTTTTGATTCACCATTCTGTTGTTTATTGTGCTCTCTTTATTTTTATTTTCTCTTTCGTCTTGTTTTGCTGCTTGCAGCATAGCAGTTGACAGTGATGTCAATTTTAAAACTATAATCTTGTCTCTATTGCAGACTTACAGAAAGCATAGAGTTCCTGGTACAAGAAGTTTTTAGTGTGACAGAAAGCCACCAAGTGATAACAGAACACCTTTTCTTTCCCTTTCTTCTTAGCCAGACTCATAATTTTGGTACGTGCTGGTTAACATGGCATTTCATAGTCTTCCCTTCAGCTGAGTGTGAACACATATTAAAATTCTGACGATAGGATACATATGTATGTGATGTGTGACACTGATGTCATTGGTGTTACACCTTCAGATGAAAGGAAGTCTTTCTCCTTCTTCAATGTATCATTATATGGAGATGTTCTGTTTGTAGTACAAGGGCAGGTATTGAACCTGAGAGACAGTAGAGCAATAATTTGATGATACCTAGTTCTTGAAGGTAGTAAGGAACCATCAAATCAATAGGGTTTCTTCTCTTCTATGAAATCTTGTATGTGTGAGTCACCATTTACTTAAATTTTCTTTAATTGTAATTTATTGTTTTATTCCCACTAGAGTTATCTCTTGGGTTCAGTGCTGACACTGCTATTCCACTATTCCAGTGGGGGGACATTTTCCCTTTATTTATTCATTTTTTATTTGATAGGAGAAAGAAATTGATAGGGGAGAGAGGGAGAGAGAAAGACACCTGCAGACCTGTTTCATTACTCATTATGCTCCACTCTGCATGTGGGGACTGACGGCCCAAACCCTGTTCTTTATGGTAAAGTGTGTGCTTAACTGAGTGTGCCATCTCCTGGTTATCTTCTTAAGTTTTCTTTTACATGTAGCTTAATATAAGCCTACCTACATATCACTAACATCTTAATGTAACTTTTACTTAGCTGCATTTTTTTTTAGGTCTCCGTTTCCAAAAAGACCTGCTCATTCAATGAAAAGTAATTAGCTCATTTCACTTTTCATAAGATGATTATAGCTTTACAGTGAAGAGCTCCTTAGAAATAATGCTCACTCTTCCAGTTCCTTCCCTCCCAATATTCACTGAATGCTTACCTTATATCAGATATTCACTAGATGATAATCCTCATACATGTGATAGTAGTCTGATTTGGAAGGAAGAAACATCTTGAATTTGTTAAAGTTAAAAGTTAATGTGAGATCAGTTAAAGGAGTAGTGTGAGATCTGGATTTAGAGAAGATATGAGAAGAGAAAAGGAGGGGAGAGGAGAGGAGAGGAGAGGAGAGGAGAGGAGAGGAGAGGAGAGGAGATAAAATTAGAGATAAGAAAGATCAGTCAGACAAATGGGCTATTCAGGATTAGTCCAAATTGCAAAGGCTGGGATCTATGCCACTGTGTTAAATGTCTATAATTCTTGAAAAGCATAGAAAAGTTTGAAGGGTTTTAAAAATGGAAATACCATATCATGTTCCAGGACCTGAACTCTCCCCCGCACCTACCCCAGAGTCTTTTACTTTGGTGCAATACATCATTATTTCACTTTTTACAAAAACCAGAGCACTGATCTGAACCTGGTATCTCAGAGCCTCTGGCATGAGTGTCTTTTTGCATAACAATTATGGTAACTACTCCTACCAGATATATTTGAATCTTACATATACTATAATTTGCATAGAAGAAAGGCAATTAAAGGTCATAAAGGTCTTAGCAATCAAAACAAAATGCACTTTATTGCACTTTGTTCCTGCTTATTTGACACTTTTTGTCTTCTTTTCTTGTTTGCTCATCTTCACACCTTTCCTGGAATGTTTTGCTGTTCTCTGTGTATAAGATTTCCATGTTAATTATCTAGCCTCATGTCACAGGAACATACTGTAACAAATT
Source organism: Erinaceus europaeus (assembly GCF_950295315.1). NCBI lineage: Eukaryota > Metazoa > Chordata > Mammalia > Eulipotyphla > Erinaceidae > Erinaceus > Erinaceus europaeus. Next base: position 35,031,661 of record NC_080164.1, on the reverse strand, counting down.
ATTCCTTCTTTTCTCACTTGCTTTTCTTTCTCATAGGAGTCATTTCATATCATGCTCCTGATAAACTAGGAAAAAAAAGTCCTGAAAACTCAATAAAATACAACCAAAAACTCACAAAGCTACTATGATTGTGGATGCTACTATGATTTCATCCTGAACTCACTGGGCAGATGACCTCACCAGTGTGTCACATAAACTCACTTCTCTAGGGCTAGAACCTCACTTCTCCAGAAAGAAAAAGGTTGGGTTTATGCTTCAACCTGGAAATTCCCATGTTCAGCGTAGAAGCAATTCCAAAAACCAGAACATCCACCTTCTACTTCCAATAAAGAACAGTGGTCCATACTCCCAGAGGAGTAAATGTTAGGGGAAGAAGACCAGAGGGTTCTGAACTTCAATTCCTTCAGAATCCAGAGAGAGGAAAGGGAGAGGATAGTGGGAGAGAAAGAGAAAGAGAAAGAAAAAGGGGGAAGGATACTCAGAATTAGTAGGTATGACTTAGAAAGATAGAGAAGGCAAGACCATAGAAACAAATGGGCAAATATATATAAATGTAGATAGATGATAGATAGATAGATAGAGATAGATAGATAGATAGATAGATGATGGATGGATGATAGATTGATGATAGATAGGTAGATGATAGTTATAGAAATAATAGTCGGGAGTCGGGCTGTAGCGCAGTGGGATAAGTGCAGGTGGCGCAAAGCACAAGGACCGGCATAAGGATCCCGGTTCGAACCCCGGCTCCCCACCTGCAGGGGAGTCGCTTCACAGGCGGTGAAGCAGGTCTGCAGGTGTCTGTCTTTCTCTCCTCCTCTCTGTCTTCTCCTCCTCTCTCCATTTCTCTCTGTCCTATCAAACAACAACAACAACAATAATAACTACAACAATAAAACAACAAGGGCTACAAAAGGGAATAAATAAATAAAATAAAAATATAAAAAAATATAAAAAAAGAAATAATAGTCAACCAATTTCTGTGATCTTGAGAGAACTAATGCAGTTTTCAATGGAGGAAATGGGGACACAGAACTCTGGTAGTGGGAAAGGTGTAGAATCATACTCCTGTTACCTTATAATTTTTAAACCAATTAAATTATTAATAACAAATTTTTAAAAGAAAAAGAGGTCCCAGGTAAGAATACCACTGGTAGTATAACAGCCTGAGGGTCTGAAGGTATCAGATTGAATCTCATACCACTGTTGAGGGACAAGGTACCACTCAGAAAATAGGGAGTGTTTACAGGTGTGGCTTAGAAAGGTGGAGGTGGAGCTTGGGTTTCAAAAGAAAGACCCTAGGCTCTCTCTCCCTTTCTTTCTGCCCATGCCACCAGCCACCATGTAAGTGTCCTTTTACTCATTCTCTGTCGCTCTCTGTCTCTCTCTTTCCCTCATGCCCCAACACGTGAATGTTCTCAGTTTTCCTGAATAAAAGTTTAAAGTACCTGAAATTCGTGTTCTCTCCTCAATTCTTTGCTGAGATAATGCATGACAAACGTTTTATTATTGGAGGAATAAGCTCCAGCCTTTCTTCCCCTCTTAAATACCACCATAAACAATGCTTTAGTAAATAATAATAATAACAACAATATAAAAATAAAATATTTAAATTATAGAAAATGAAATAATATGAAAAATTAGTAAGTAAACTTGAAAACTATCAAACAGAATATGTGTTAACAAAATAACTCTATTAAAATTAACTGAATATATAACTTAAGGAGTGTTCTAAACACAAGTTTAGAGATTAGTTCAAATCAGTAATTTGAACTAAATCAGTAACTAGGGGTATAATCTATATATCTCATGTGAAATATAGTTTTGAAGGAATCATTTCATTAGCAAGAATGGAAAATTTGTATCAGCAAGGTAATTGCAGTGGCATTTGTGTTGGCGTGATATATATTTTTTTCTTTAATACATTTCAAGCAATATTACATCTTCTCAAATGGTTCATCACTGAAGTAAAACTTCAGACTATGCATTTATATCTCATTTGTTGACAAGCCTATTATTTTCTTGAAAAGTGAATGAATTTCTTCCAAAAGCCTTACTTCCTTTCCAAATGCAAATACATTGCCATTTAAAATAATTGCCTACAAATGCTTGATTTATACAGCATCACAAATCATAAATTTCCAGGTAAATTAATCATTTTGAATTTGATGTCAACAAAGATAAAAGAAACATTTTTTAAGATGCTGACTAAGCACCTTATAGAATTTGCTCAAACATTTCACACTTTAATTAATTAATATATATATATATATATATATATATATATATATATATATATATATACATGTGTGTGTGTATGTTTCACTTCCCTGAGAGCAGCAGTATGGCAATAAAGTTCTTAATAATTAAGATCTATGACTTTTCATGGTTTATTTTGCAGTTCTATCCTATTTTTTTCTTTCTTTAATCAGTAACCAGCACTTTTTGAGGTTTATGTGTACAGTATGTAATTTGATTTTCTTCCCTGCTATATTGCGACATAGACTGAATACTGAGATTTAAAGCACATATTTAGAATCAAGAAAAGCATAATACATGGTTTTTCTGCTCTTCAGCAATGAACCCTATACTATAATCAAGGTAGCAGGCTTCAAGTACAACACTGTAGTTCCTTCAGATCAAAGAAAATAATAAATCTATAATTGGTATGTCAATATCAGGTGTGGAAGTGGAAACAGATTAAATATAATGTGGTATCTTGCCACAAATGACTGTCATTTCCTATTAAAGGTTTTTTCTCTTTGGTTTCTACTCCTAAAACCTCAGGTAAAATCATAAAAGATACTGTCAGATTATTCATGCTGACAATATTTCTTTCTTGAGTTTGTAGTCGTTTGGTTCTACAAAGGGGTTATCTTTAAATTTTCTCTTTAATGCACCTGTTAAAGCACAGAATCTGGAATCTTAATAAAAACCACCTGTTGGGCTGGCTCATACCCAACTTTGTTGGCTGGATATTATTTGTGTTCTCTTTGACTTAATTGGGGAGAAGTGCACTTGGCTACTGTTGCATTAGAATACAACTCTGATGCAACTGGAAGTTAGAAATAAAAAAATCATAGAATAATAGAATTTTATAATAATGGCACTTATATTCATTCATCTTTAGTCTCTGTGGTTTACAAATGAGGAAACTGACACTCAGAGGTATTATTATTTGATCAAGTTTATGCAACTAATTGACTAACAAAGCAAAAATGAGAACAGACTTCTCTTGATCAGTAAGATGAGGTGATTTCTCATAAGGCAGAAATCCAAGAGACTGACACATGATTTTGAATACATTAAGGAATTTTTTTCTATTAAATATCATTTCCTGGTTTTGAATTTGTGAGAAGGGGTACCAGACTTCTGACTTCCTAATAAGGTTATATTTGTATAAGAAAATTTGTCTCAAACAATTATACTGGAGTTTTTTTGTGGTTCATTGTGTCTACTTACTTTAAACAAGTCATAATGTAGTCAGCAATTTCCACAATTCAGTAAGAAAGATTTCATTAACTATTGATTGTCTTTTTGAACCCTAAGACAGCAGGAACCTCACATCTTCACTATAGAGCCCCTACTTCCCCCAGTCCTGGCACCCTTGGATAGGGCCCACTTTCCCGTATGCATCTCCCAATCCAAACCAAATAATATTGCATCCGCCGATCACAACCTAACCAAAGCAACGATTGCCATCTCAACATGCTTCACCTCAGACTGTATCCAGAGACTTCACGTGTGGAATGACAACCCTTCAGCTTCATTGCTCGGGTGAGACCTTTCCTTTAATAGTACACTCTAATTTCATCTCAGGTGGTTCACTTTCTAACAAGGTCCCATAACCTAGATATACACCAGTTTCTGTGAGAGAGAGCTTATGTGCACACGTATCCATAAACTACTAAAAATATATACCTGAAAGCAGGATTACACTAGAGTTTGCAGTGAGTACCTCCCTAACACTTCCTCTCCACTATTCCAAGCTTGGGATCCATGATTGCTCAACAAATTGTTTGGCTTCATATGTTAACTCTCTTTTCAATCACCAGGTTCCAGATGCCACCAGGATGCTGGCTAGGCTTCTCTGGATTGAAGACCCCACCAATGTGTCCTGGAGCTCAGCTTCCCCAGAGACACACCCTACTAGGGAAAGAGAGAGGCAGACTGGGGGTATGGACCGACCAGTCAATGCCCATGTTCAGCGGGGAAGCAATTACAGAAGCCAGACCTTCTACCTTCTGCAACCCTCAGCGACCCTGGGTCCATGCTCCCAGAGGGATGGAGAGTGGGAAAGCTACCATGGGAGGGGGTGGGTTATGGGGATTGGGTGGTGGGAATTGTGTGGAGTTGTGCCCCTCCTACCTTATGCTTTTGTTCACTAATCCTTTCTTAAATAAAAAAATTTAAAAAAAAAAAAAGAAAGATTTCAATACCATGACTTGAAAAGAGAAATGGAATCATTCAATGTTTGGGAAGAACATTTCCTGTAACTGAACTGAATAGCAACGTTATCTATTGGCATGGAACTTTCAGATCCACAAAGTAGATTCACAGTCAGTATTCTTTTTTATTTTTACAATGATGATTGTGATGATAATAAGCATTGTGTCAGTGTCATAGATTATTCCAAATTACTGGTATCTTGTTGGCACTATTATAATATAATTGTTACTATTAAATTGTGATAAGTCCAACTATATAGATGAAATGTTCTGCACATTCTGTAATCAATTATGCTATATTATATGTGTAAAATGGAGTAATGCACACACCCATATGTATTTACATTCGTACCCACATATAGGCAATAATCCATTCTTGGCTTGTGTGATATAGTTAAAAAAATGGATGATGTATTCGTAGCAAATATTTGAATATTCATTCTAACATATATGTGAATGAAGACACGTCATTATTTTAGGAGATTTCCAGAAATGGAACTTCTGCCACTTTCTTGACCCATTATCCGTCTTCTCAATAGGAGATTCGAGAGTCTTAGTACTCAATTAATAAAATAATATTCTCTATTGTACAATACTTGTACTGTACAAGTATTGACTTGACTATTTCTGATTCAGTAGTACTGAGGCAGGGCTGAAAGTAGTTTTAACAAACACCTAAATGATACACACTTTTGCAATAGTTTTGAACACCTGTAGAGAAGTAAGATAATACCTATGTGTACTGTCTGGAATAACAACACAAAATGTTAGTATCATCAAGATGACGGTACAAAAGATCTGATCTTTTGTGAAAATAAATTATCAAAGTATAAGGGAATAGATTAAAAATTAGTGTTAGATTGCGGAGAGCTAATAAATATATGGGTACACACATCTGGAAGATCATTTTCTAAAGTTCCTGAGCTGAAACATTCAAATCCACAATCTCATCAACTTGATCAAAATGTCACATATTAGTAATGATCATCTAAATATTGATTGCTTCTAGAAGATTAGCATGACTCCTGAGATAGAGTTCTCTAAACTCTCTTCCATGCTTCTAAGGATGGTGTGTTTCTCTATAATGCAATAACATAATATGAAGATCAGTCCCCACTAGAATTGTGTAACTATGCTACACGATTAAAAAATATCCAGAGTATCCTTTACATTGTAGGGAATGTCTTTAAAAACTCTTTCAGAAAAAAAAGTCCCTATCTAAGTGTTGCTTTGGGAATATTTAAGGAAATGCTGTATGTTATGGTATTTCACAAACATAAACTCTTAACTGTATTTAAGCAAATCTGTTTTCAACATAAAACTAGGGATCAAAGGTGATGTGTAAAGGACCCTGTTCCTCACTCATAAGGAAAAATCCGGTAAACGCTCAAAGGAATGGTGTTTACATTCACTGAGACAATTTTGCCAGAAGAGTACAAGAGCTTCTGAATTTTTGGTCAACAGTACTTAGAAAAAAATTTTTTTTTGCCTCCAGGGTTATTGCTGGAGCTCAGTGCCTGCACAACAAATCCACCACTCCTGGAGGCTATTTTTCCCATTTTGTTGCCCTTGTTGGGTTTGCTGTAATTATTGTCATAGCTGTTATTGTTGTTGGATAAGACAGAGACAAATGGAGAGAGGAGGGGAAGACAGGGAGGAGGAAAGATAGACACCTGTAGACCTACTTCACTGTCTGTGAAGTGACCTCCTGCAGGTGAGGAGCCAGGGGCTCAACCCTGATCCTTACTCCGACCCTTGCACTTTGCGCCATGTGCGCAAAACCCGCTGACTCCCAGTAATTAGAAAATTTTATGTGTCCTTTCTACTTTACCTAAGATGTGGAACAATGTGTAAGATGTAGAGTCATACAAGCAATAATGTGCTATAGAATTCTTTCCTCAGTAAAAATAACCCCTCAAAAAGTATATGTGAGATTAAATAGCATTTTTCTATCATAGCCATAGAGTGTCAATAAGGAGAAACTGGGTAACACAAGCATGAAACATAGTGATTGTATGAGACCCTTTAGGGGATCTCAAATGAACTCTGAGTGTCTACCCTCTGTGTTCTATTTTTACAATTTACTGTGATTTTGCTCTCACTAATGCAGACATTTAAAATATTTTGAGTTATTTAAGCTTTTTTATTTCTGAAAATTCACTGTGTTGGTCTAGCACAGTGGTCAATCATCCTACTCTGTTGATCAATGTAACCTGGGTATTTAATTATTTCCAGCTGAGATTGTGTGTCACTATGGGTCTATAGCATTGCCATCTAGACTAATAAGAGAATACTCACTGAAAATGTACAGCAGATATTTTATGATTTTCTCCAATATGTGGTGGAGGGAGTCTTAACCTACTGAAAGATCTTTGGATAGCTAATTATTATTATCATTATTTAGTTATTTATTTATTATCAGAGCTCATCTCTGTCTGATAGTGGAAAGTGATTGAGCCTGGAACCTTGGAGCCCTGAGGCATGAAAGTCCTTTGCATAACTATTGCACTGCTTTATAATTTGTTTTTAATTTGGAGCTTTCACAGAAATCAGTACCTGTTGAAGATGTTTTCTGATCCCAAATTTCTTGATATTTTTTGTTAGTAGAAATTCTACTGATTTTATTTAAAACCTACATGTTTACAAAATATGTCTGGCTAATTGTTAACAGGTGCCCAGTGTTATGAAACTCCTTTTTGTCACAACTCCCTCCTTCTTAAGGCAGAATTATGAAGAGTGTTAGAGAGTTACAATGTCGGCCCACAGGCCTTGAGATTATGCAAAATGCATATCTGTAACTCAAACTTCTGGCTACTTCCATAAAGGGCTTTGGGTTATATATAATAGAGTGACCTGAATATTTCTTGAGGCAACAGAAAATTGTATCTGACTAATTATATTGAGACAAACACTACTGTAATCAAAGTTTAATACATTCTTGATGTTTCCCATACCTTGAGGGTAATTTGTGCTTTGACAGTGGTTTCTACTGTGTTATCTAAAAGCATCTGTAATCTTCCTGTTTCTTTTGATGTGTTTATCAATAAATACTCTGCCCTAAGTCCTGATCTCTAGCACACTTAACAGCTAAGTGAAATATTTTGTTGAATTGCTCCATTAGCTTCTAGATAACCCTATTTGGGGAGCATCTACCCATATATTATCTATATCCTTCGAAAACCTTGCAAAAGTTTGTTTGTTATCTTTGCTAGTATCCAGTTAGTCCACTAAATCCTTTCTTATATGTTTTAAAAAAATTATTTATATGCATTCATTTCTTTTGGGATGGAAATTTCTGTTTATATCTGTTAAGTCCATTACATCTATGGTTTCATTTAAGACCACTATTTCCCCTATTGATTTGTTGTTTATATGATCTGTCTCAATGTTAGTGGTGTGCTATGATCCCCTACTATCATTTTGTTGCTGTCAATGTCTTCCTTAATTTCAGTAAGTATTTGTTATATATATGGATGCATGTAAGTTTGGGGCATGTATATTTAATCCTTTGAGCATTATCTAGTGTTCCTCTCTGTCTGTGCTTACTTTCTTTACTTGAAAGTCCATTTTATCTGAGAATCCACTAGCTGTCCCTACCCTTTTCTCTGAATTATTAGCTTGAGTACCCACCTGAGACTGTGGTGTTTCTGAAGATGTGCCATCTGTTGTTGGTGGATTTTGTTAAGTTTGATAGTTTTAGAAAGAAAAGTCATAAATTTGAGTGTTTCCTTCATAATGAGAAAATGTAATTTACGAGTCTAAATACATACAAAGTACATGGTTTGTTTCTAATGTGTATTTCTAGTGGGATATATTGTTTTTCTATTGTGGACAATACAGTGTCTCTCGTTTTTTCATCTCCAGATTGGACACATTTTATTTGTTTTTATTTTTCTAAATTAGTAACACTTCAGGAATTCTGATTTTATGTGAGAATTCATTTACAATCTTCCAAGTCTGGACCTAAGGCATTGTCTCCTATTTGTGTATCGTCATGAAAACACAAGTGCCTATGCATCTAAGGAACTTAATAACAGTGGAATTATGATAAGTTACACCACTGGTGGTAATATTGTGATTAAAATCCATTTGATATTGAAATACTAAAGTAAGTAAACTGTAGAGGAGAGGCAATGGACCATGATAGTTTTAAAATTATTTTTTATTTGGAAGTTAGTGGTATACAGTATAGTTGCTGGCACCTGGGTGCAGTTTATCATCTCACCAAGATAGGTATCTTCAAAGCACTGTAACCTCAAAATTAGGTCCATAGTTGTGTACAAGGACCTAAAAGCCCTCCTCTCAGCACCCCTCTCCCTGTCATTCTTTTTCAGATTCTGTTACTTTGGTGCAATACACCAAACCAGTCCAAGTCGTAATTTATTATTATTTTTTTTATGAGGACCAAGTTGTATTTTATGTTTCCCCTTTCTCTTCTTTCTTTCTTTCTTTCTTTCTTTCTTTCTTTCTTTCTTTCTTTCTTTCTTTCTTTCTTTCTTTCTTTCTTTCTTTCTTTCTTTCTGTTTTAACCAGAGCACTGTTCAGCTCTGGCTTATGGTGGTGCAGGGAATTGAACTTGGGACTTTGGAGCCTCAGGCATAAGAGTCTGTTTGCATAACCATTATGCTATCTACCCTCCACCCACTGTTCTTTCTTAAATCCTGCCTATGGATGAGATTATACAATATTCATTTTTCTCTTTCTGGCTTTCTCACTCAACACGATTCCTTCAAGTTCCATTTAAATGAAGAGAAGAAGGTGAATTCATTGTTCATTATAGCTAAAGAGAGAGAGAGAGAGAGAGAAGGATCCAACGGGTCAGCAAATATATGAAAAAATTCTCTACAGATCATGAGTTTAATTGTGAATATGGGGAGTTATGTCAGTTGTTAATAGCACAGTCTGGGTGGCAAGGGTCCTATGGGCAAAAAGATTATTAGGTAAGAAAAGTCAAGGAACTGACTGGCCTGGGTCTTTCCAGGATAATCTGTTTGTATTTTGACTTCAACAGTAAATAAAAAAAATTACACTGTGGGAGTGAGAGTTAGTGAGTCAGAAGGCAAAACTGTCAAGTAGTACAGGCTGTCCAGAAAGTAACTTAGCCTATGACTTTAATCCTATTTATTTGATTTCCTCTTACCTAATTTAGGTTTTGCTTCTCTCCATGCCAAGATACTGTAATGTAACTCTTTCCTAACTAGACTTGGTATTCATGCATTTCAGTGTTTCCTTTTTTAATACATTATGCATGTAAATATTAGAGTGGTTGATCTGAAATATACATCTGATCTTATGATGCTACCTGACAAACATGTAATTTATCTCTCATCACCTGTAGAAGATATCTGAATGAATCAACCTGGAATCAAGATTGTCAGTAACCTAGAGATTTGCTATTTCTCATTTTCCACTTTTGTATTTTATAATCTGTAGCAGAAAGCTATTTATAAGTTTCTGCTAGTAGTCTTATCTTTGCTACTTAAAACTTGTTCTCAGCTTAAACTGTCTCATTTCTGCCTCTCTGTGTCTGATTCATTTTCTAGCAATATCTAATTCATCATGTAAGCTATCACTCAAGAATACCATTGTCCAGAAAGCTAGAATTATTACTTCACACCAACAACACACATTTTCTATTAAATATGTCAATAGTTTATGAATATTTTTGGAATTGAGAAAAATATATATGACAAATAGCTTTTAAATTACTTCTTACTGTTATTATTTGCTTTTTATTTGAAGACATGTGAGAAGAAAATTTTAATAGCATTTTATAATACTTGACTTAATCTTGAACAAGTGAAAAATGTAAAACTTGAAAATTTAAAGAAGTAACCTGGATTAATGTTTCTCAAAACCTAGACTGTCCAGAATCAGTGTGCAAACCCTTGTCAACCATGCACGTTTGCTTTGTTCCCTGTTTGTAGTGTGGTGAGGAGTTTACATAACAATATATATATATATATCACATATTCCACAGCATACTGCTTAGTTTAGCTGAGGTAGTTTTTATAACCAGATTTTCTTGATGAGTCTCCATGTGGTGATTTATATCCTGGCACAGATTCTCTATCTTGGCATTTTAAATAGCAGTGGGGAGACTGAGGCACAAGAGCCAAGTGACTTAAATAAATCACAGAGTTCCTACCTACTATGGTTTCAATTGGTCTATGCTTACTCTTAGAACTAATTTTTTTAAAAAAATCATCATTAGTTTTAATCATTTGACCCTTAGCTTTGTTTGCTTGTTTATTTGTTTAGTTTTATTTTAAAGTTCATTCTTATTCCATAGTATGCTTCAGGTTTATCTTTCCCAGAAAAAAAGAAAAAAAAAATTCTCTTCTTGGTGGAAAAGAATCAGCATGTGTTGTGGTATTATTATTTAAATGTTTATAGTCTGCCATTTTCCGTACACCAAGTCCCCAGCAGCGTCGAGTCAGACGGCCCCACACAGGTATAGTCTGTTCCATCTGGCCCTCGTCTTGCTGCAGGCAGGCCCCTGTATGGTGCAGCAGCTGAAAGTCCATATGGTCTCAGGTGTAGCCCTAGGTAGACCATATTGCAGCGTGCCAGTCTGCAGGCCCCCAGGCAGGAAAAACTGCCCGGAGGCACACATCTGAGTGAAGTGGCCACTGCTGTGCCAGAATCAGAGGGCAGAAGGTGTTCTTGGCCTACAGGATGGGCTGGCCTTCCAGGACCAGTTGGGGACCAAGAAGCCATACTGAAATGCAAATGTCAGTGCAGGAGCAACATCCAGAAAACTTACTCTTCTCATTACCTGCTCTCATCCCTATAAGTCAGAGAAAGAATTCGAAATTAGCTTTGTGATAGAAAAATCTAAGTAAAGAGAAATGAAGTGACATGATCTCTGTGTCTTTAGCTCTGTCTTTCCAAATTTGCACTTTGTTTGACTTTTAGGTATCTAAAAAGAAAATGAAATTCCTAAAGGAACGGAAATCTCCCATAAAATTTAGTTACTTTCTTTATTCTAATCTGAACTATATTAATCATATCTACACACAGTAGTCTGTGTTCACTAATCATTGAAAAATAATTTCTAAAATTTTAAATTTATTTTCCTTTTTACTTTCTTTTTTTTCTTTTGAGAGAGACAGAGGTAGAGAGAGAGTGAAGGAGACCAAAGCACCAAAGTTTCCTTCAATAAAACAGGGGCCAGCCTTAAACCTGGGCCATATATATGCCAAAGAAGCACATTATTGAAGTGAGCCATTTTGCCTGCCCTAAATGTTAAAATTTCTTGACCAATGCAAAAATTAAAGGCTTTATTATAATATTCAATGTGAGCTTGAATATGTCTTCTCCCTTGGAATCTAGGGTCTCCCACTATTCACATTTGAGCAAAAATTCACTTTTAAACCTCCTCCATTTAATGAGATTTATTTATTATTTTTTTATTGTTGTGGTTATTATTACTGTTACCATTGATGTCATTGTTGTTGGATAGGATAGAGAGAAATGGAGAGATGAGGGGATGACAGAGGGGGGGAGAGAAAGATAGACACCTGCAGACCCGCTTCACTACTTGTGAAGCAACTCCCCTGCAGATAGGGAGCTAAGGGCTCGAACCAGGATCCTTAAGCCTGTCCTTGTTCTTAGTGCCATGTGTGCATAACCCACTACGCTACTCCTGACCGCCGTCAATGAGATTTCTTAATGGAGACACTTAAAAAAAAACTATTTTGCCATCCCATATACACCTGTAAATCATTTAAAATAATTTTGAAAAGTCAGCCCCAAAGTGCGAGAAAAGCTTTATCATGAAACTTCCAGGGTATACAAGGAATTGCATTACATTTTTGTATAAGGTTGTTTAGCATTTTTTTATATGTTTAGAATTTTAGCTGAATTCCCTAAGACAAAGAAAGTAATGATGTACACATATTAGTGAGCCTTGGATAAATGGAAAATCAAATAAATTTAAGAGATCTTATTTTTAGAAAATTATTTTTTATAGAAAAACATATTGTAGTATATGTTGTATTTACTGGCATTCAAGATTTAATGGGAACTTAAAGAAAACAATCCAGTTGTTCTGTAAAAGGGCAACATTCTGAACTTTACCAATAGCCAGTTTCTTTTTTTTTTTTATTTTTTATTTATAAACAGGAAACATTGACAAAACCATAGGATAAGAGGGGTACAGCTTCACACAGTTCCCACCACCAGAGCTCCGTATACCATCCCCTCCACTGATAGCTTTCCTATTCATTAATCCTCTGGGAGTATGGACCCAAGATCATTGTGGGATGTGGAAGGTTGAAAGTTTGGCTTCTATAATTGCTCCCCTGTTAAACATGGGCGTTGACAGATCGATCCATACTCCCAGCCTCTCTCTCTCTTTCCCTGGTGGGGAAGGGGTCTGAGCAAGTGGAACTCCAAGGCACATTGGTGGGGTTGTCTGTTTAGGGAAGTCTGGCCGGTCTCATCCTGCTAGCATCTGGAACCTGGTGGCAGAAAAGAGAGTTAAGATACAAAGCCAAATTGTTGAACAATAATGGACATAAATGCTGGAATAGTGCAGATGAAGTATTGGAGGGGGCTCCTCCATTTTGTAGATAACTAATAGACATACTTTAGTTATATTTCAAAGGGCCTGTAGCTATAGTAGTGTTTTTTTTCTTTTTGCCTGAGCCTGAAATCTGATATGCAGGTGGATCCTAATTATTGTCTGGGGAGATGATGTCATGGCTGCAAAAAGGAGCAGAAAACTGCATCAGGGAAGAGAGTAGCTCCCTAATATGGGAAAGGAATATAAATATTACTGTAAACCCCATTGATTTGATGTGATCTGGGGCCCATAATTAGCTTAGGATCCTGTGTGACCTCTACATTCCTCTAGATCTGAGCTCGCATTCTGTGGTCATGAGTAGGAACATTCCATGCTGCCCCAGTATCGAACCATCTTCCTCAGGTGTAGCATAGAGTATGTTGTCCATCCTCCCTTAGGAGGATGGAACATTCTCTACCATTGTTGATCCAAGTTGAGGGCAAGGTCTTATAGGGGCCCACAAAGGGTCTATTTTGTGTTCCTAATAGAAATGACTGATAACGATGGAGAGCGGGATTTATTTGAGTTCTAGGCCCATCAAGTCTCTTTGGGAATCTCAGGACTCCCCGATTAGGGCCCCAGCACCAATAGCCAATTTCAAGGTGTACAGTGAAAAGCTTTGAATTGTTCTCACTTCATGTACTCCTCAGTGAGTAGAGAAAATATGAATTAAATCACCCAAATATTTAGTAAAGAGCACATAATTGGAAGATCAAAGATTGAACTTTATAACTATACAATTCTATTTCTCTCAGATGGCATTTTTTTCCCAGATAGAGAGAGAGAGACAGACATGGAGACAGACAAAAAAATAAAGGAAGACACCACAGCACTACACTATTGTTCTTGAGTCTTACCCTTTTGCATGGTGTTCCCGTAAGTAACTGGGAACTTGAATTCTAGCCCTCAGGTATGGTAAAGTATGTACGCTACTGGGTAAGCTATTTCTCAACTACCCCCAAGGTAGACTTTCTATACTGAGTGATAAACTTTTGAGGCCTGATTCAGGTAAACAGTCCCTCACACAAACATCATTTCTAGAAAGTCTCATAGTATGATTCATGTTCCGTTCTCAGCATAACTATTGATAGAAGACAAACTTCCACCTGTCCTTATTAGGACTCATCCTACACCCTTTCAGTAGTTCAGAAAGAGAGAAGAACTTTCCTACTTATAGATATCCGCAGGCTGGTGATAAATAGCATTAGTCATTAGAGAATACTTGGGATAATCTAAAGAAACTGAAAACAAGACAATAAAATGATGACTACAACATCTAGACCTAAACGTAATGTAAACGATGGACTTTGGATGCTAATGTATTGTCACTATGAGTTCCCAAATTAAATAAATATGCTTTGTATAGTAGCACGATGATACAAAAGGATTACATTAAGGGGGTGGGGTGGGGTAGTTGCTGGTGGTATGTGGTAAAACTCTGTACCCTATAGTCAGTTTTGTTGTAACTCTTAATAAAGTCTAAAGGATACTTTACAAAAACACCATAGGTGATGATATAAATCATGGCATTTTAATCTTTTGCTAGAAAAAATAGTGTTACACAGCAGTTCTTCCGTATCATTGCTTTACTTGTACTAGATAGGACTTAAATCCCCTGCAGGAATTTTCTGATTTGAATGAATTGCTGAGAACACCTGAAGGATACCCTTGGAGAAATTTCTTCACTGTGGGTTAGATAACTTGCTTTAAATGTTATCTTACCAGCCTGATCAGGTGGATATTAATTTTTTATTACTCTGGAAATGTTGGTATGCTTCTAAAAACCCCTTCTGTTTCATTAGTTTAATCCCCCCTGCTTAACACTATTCTATTTACATAACCACTTCATTGTATTTACATAACTGCAGTTAACAAGCACCACCCTCCCTCCAGGGCATTGGTGGTTCAGTGATAGAATTCTTGCCTGCTCCGCCCCCTCTCCTTGTCATACCCTGATTTTCACCAGTCACTTTTCTCTCCACCCTCTCTGCGTCGCATCCTGTTCCCACCCTACTGGGCTAGTATATTTATAAGGACAAGATTGTAGTTTTTAGTTTAGTTTAGCTTAGCTCAACTAAGATTGTGCTGTGTCCTGCATGAATAAAGAGGTACTGCCTACAGCTCAACCATGAGTCCCTGGTCATCTGTTACCCGCCCGTGAAGCCAGCCCGGCAAAAACAACATGGAAAAAGATAACAGTGTTCTACTGGAGACTCTGAACATTTTTAAATAGGGCACTTCCTTTGTGTCCTATGAGTTATCTGTCTGTGATATCATACTTCATTTAACCCTGGGGGTAGAAATGCAGTCAAAATGCTTCAATAGTACTTTGTGATATATTCTACAGTGTTCATTTTCTCTACTTCTCCTCATCCAACTGTGAAGAACATCTAGCTCTTAAATTATTTAACAGCCAAATTGGTCATGTATAGTTTTTCCTGTTCTCTATAAGTAGAATACTTTTGAAATTATGTTACCATTAATTTATCTGGAGTAAAACATGTTTCTAATGCCCAAAATAAACTATAAAACCATAGAAAATATTACGAGGGTAACCTTCAGTGAAGTGGAAGGCCAAGATACTGGGAAGCTTGTTAGCTGGTTAGCCTTATTATCCACTTCTCTGTGACTAATAGTCTAATCCTTGGGTCTCTTCCACACTAAATTCTTAGTTGTATATATATTCTCTACTTCCTTATCTTTCACACTTGTCCAAGTAGTATTGCCTTTGACATGGCTTTCCTCACCCAGAATCAGACAGGATATTCTCAATATTTATAGCACATCCCATTCTGTTACTAAAATTATCATATATATATATATATGTATATATGATAATTATATATATTAACATCTGCTTTCCAAGAACTGTGTGGTTTTGAAACCCAACTGAAAACGCATGCTTCTTTCTGCTTCTATTTCCTGATGTTTATCCTGTAAATACATTTCACCTGCTTATTGTGAGTATCATTATGTAAGATGGGATTTGCAGACCCCATTTATGTGGAAGATTCTGTGTGAGTTGCAGTTGCTTTTTAATTTCCAAGTGTCACTGAGTCCTACCATGGCTCATGTCTCAGTCATTTCTGGCTTTGAAATGCTGTGAATGGCAAAGAAACAGGTTGCTGGAATGTTGCATGTGACCATTCACACAAAACTCTGGCTGAGTGGATATGTTATCAAAGGTTTGCAGACAGGGATTACAGAATGGATCCTGTGTGGATGGGCACAGAGAGAAATGGTACTAGCCCAGGATTTGGCTTTGTCAGCATTCTGACTCCTGATATTGTTCCCTCCTCTGACTGACCTTGTGAGTCTTCAGGGACATCATAGTGTCTCTTCTAATTCATGTTTCAGAATGGCAGAGTAGCTATTGAGCGAGAGGAGAATTTTCTGGGTAAGAACAAAAAAGGGGAGAAAGATAAAAGGCTCAGATGGAAAGTAAAATCCAAATAAAAGAACAGATGTTTGTTCATTTTTCTTAGAAATCACCAAAAACCTCAGCAGGAAACTCGGCTTTGTATGTTAATCCTCTTTTCAACCACTAGGTTCCAGATGTTAGCATGATGCCTACCAGACTTCCCTGGACAGACAACCACACCAATGTGTCCTGGAGCTCTGCTTCCCCAGAGCCCTTCCTCATTGAGGAAAGAGAGAGATAGGCTGGGAGTATGGATTGATTTGTCAACGCCCATATTCAGCAGGGAATTACAGAAGCCAGACCTTCAACCTTCTGCTTCCCACAATGACCTTGGGCCCATACTCCCAGAGGGTTAAAGAATAGGAAAGCTATCGGGGAGGGGATGGTATATGGAGATCTGGTGGTGGGAATTGTGTGGAGTTGTACCCCTATTGCCCTATGGTTTAGTCAATGTTTCCTTTTCATAAAAAAAAAATTAAAAAAATAAAAATAAATAAATGAAAATGTTGTTCACTAGTAAAAAAATAAAATAAAGTGGAGGTGCAATATCACATACATGATGAAAGATAGTCCTTCTCAAAATGTTCATGTAAGCCTTCCCAAGATGTCCAGCATAAGATTAGTCAAAAATGTGTCACCTTAGCATATAGAACTAAGGTCTGCTGAGGCCCTGTGGGCTTTCAGAGAGATTGTTACTATTATCTGATTATCTTCAATTATGAAAGCTAACAATATTTTGAGTCATGTCCAGAAATAGTTATCACAGAAACATATCCTTCAAGACAAGGCATAGAAATACCAACAGAGTATTTTTTTATAAATTAATATTTCTTCTTGATGCATCTCCCTCTTCTCTCTTTGATACCCCAAACCTCATCCCACTCATAAATTCATTTGTTATATACTCCAGAATTTATATCCATATAAATGATCCATATACATGCAGTATAAACGGTCTTTCTCTTACTAATCTGTCTGGTGTTGTTTTGATTAGTTGACCATCCTGAAAAGAAACTAAAGGGATAGGAGAAAATTCTTCTTATGCCTCAACAATAAAAGAGATAGTAACTTACAGGTGGTATTATGATTTTGTTCATCTTTCCTGACTTCTTCTAGGTACTAATGTATATAATCATCTCCAATACTCTGACCAAAAAATTGAAAACTCTCTATTCTACTCATGCAAGGAAAAATCTGTTTTTTTCTGGGAATGCTTCTACGTTATTTGGAGATTTGCTTCCCACACCTGGTTTACCACTCTTCTGTTTATCTTAAAATCTGTCACAGAACAGGTACAGTCACAGGCACAAAGTAGGTATTTAAATAGTGTTCACTGAGCTGCCTTTAACATGATATTTTGAATGCAAATTATGAGAGAGCACCTGGGAATATTGTTTCAACATCAACACTTATGGAAGAGATGAGGAATTCTATATGGAAGATCTTGTTTGTGAAACACATTTCAAAGTTAGGATATGAAAAAAATTCAAACAGCAGCTTATTAAGAAAAAAAGGTTTCAAGTATATCAATAAGAATATCCTTAAAGCCCTTCACATAAGACGTGAATGTAACAAG
This sequence comes from Erinaceus europaeus, assembly GCF_950295315.1. Taxonomy (NCBI): domain Eukaryota; kingdom Metazoa; phylum Chordata; class Mammalia; order Eulipotyphla; family Erinaceidae; genus Erinaceus; species Erinaceus europaeus. The sequence goes on along the minus strand of NC_080164.1, from coordinate 35,013,647 downwards.
GGATAAAAAAGTAGAAGTTAGTCACATGCAAATAGTACTTTCATAACCAAAGCAAAGCAAAATCAACAATCCAATGTAAACAATTGAGAACAGAATACTAAAAATGAATCTTGAGATGCAACATAGAAACTTCTTTGTGTATTTTGAAGTACCTAAGAACTTTCATTAAGATTCCCTACATTAAGGACCTTGCCCTAAACATGGAACAATAATGGTAGGAATTTCTGTGGTCTACGAAGGAAGGCTGAGTCAACATACTCTGCCACTTGGGAAAGACTGGTCCTGAAATGAGTGCAGACTAGAATGTTTCTAGTTATGATCGTGGAATGCAAGCTCAGACCTACAGGGATGCAGAGGTTACACAGGATTCTGTGCTGAATGTGGGCCCCTGATCAGATTGATGGGGTTTACAGTTAATGGCATTTATATACTCTTCCCATATTTGGGAGCTACTTTCTTCCCTGATCCAGCTTTCCAGTCTAATTTATAGCTCTGATACCATCTCCCCAGACAATACCGTTAGCCCACATGCATGTTAGCTGTTGGGCTCACATAAAATTAGTAATGTCATGGGCCCCATGGAATATATTTAAAATAGACTTGGTAGCTTTTTCCAAAATGGAGACTCTAAATCTCATCTGCTCTATTCTTACCTTTAGTTTCCTGATTTTTAAATAATCTCTTCTGTTTTATATCTTTCTTTTTTTCCCCTCCAGGATTATTGATGTAGGTTGGTGCCTGCATTACTGTTCCACTGTTCCTGGAGGCCATTTTTTCCCATTTTGCTGCCCTTGTTGTCGTTATTGTTATTGTTGCCATTGATGTGGTTGTTGTTGCATAGGACAGAGAGAAATCTGCCGGGATAGCCTGAGAGTGCTTCTTCCTGAGCAAGTGCTCTCTGGGTTGGAGAGAACTCAACTGGAGCCAACCTAGGCTGCTGCGTGGGAAAGGGATCAGGAACTCCTGCCAGGCTAGCATCACAGGAGAGAGACTTTGGGACTCTTGGAGCTGGAAGGAAATCCAATGTTTAATCAGAAGAGCATCTGTATTTATACTCGTCAAGAAGGAAATAGTATGGTGGAAAACAGGATGTGACATAGAGAGGGTGGAGTGAAAAGAGAGTGCAAACTCATAGTGGAAAACAGGGTGTGACTAGGAAAGGGGGCGGAGCAAAAAGAAAGTGTGAACCAGTGTGTTTAAACCAGTGCCCTGCAGGCAGGGCAGTTCTCAGGTAAAACAATGATTATGTAAATAGACCATAGCATTAAGCAGGGGGGAGCTGGCGTACTGCCCAACAGAAATTGAGAGAGGAGGGGAGTCAGAAAGAGGGAGAGAAAGATAGGCACCTGCAGAATTGCTTCACAGTTTATGAAGTAACCACCCTGCAGTTGGGGAGCTGGAGGCTCAAAACAGGATTCTTACTGGGGTCCTTGAGCTTCCCGCCATGTGCGCTTAGCCCACTGCACTACTGCTGGACCCCCTGCTTTATATCTTAATGTTTTCTTAGCCACCAAGTTGCAAATGTTATCATGATGCCTGCCTGAGTTCCCTGGATAGAGGACCTCACCAGTGTGTCTTAGAATCCCACCTCTCCAGAGCCCTGTCCCACTAGGGAAAGATAGAAACACATTGGGAGTATGGAATGACCTGCCAACACCCATGTCTAGCAGAGAAGCAATTTCAGAAGCCAGACCTTCCACCTTCAGAACCCTGTAATGATCCTGGGTCCATGCCACCAGAGGGATAAAGAATAGAGAAGCTTTCAAGGGAGGGGATGGGATATGAAATTCTGTTGATGGGAATTGTACCCTTTTTATCTGACAGTCTTGTTGATCGTTATTAAATTAATAAAAACCAAAAAAAAATTCCCTGCACAAGATAAAAACAGATACTTGAATAACAGATACCTTTTATATTTTACTAGATTGTAAGCTTTATGAGGTCAGGATGTACATTGTTCATATTTACGTAGCTCCACAGTACCCAACTATTCTCCTATACATGCAAGAATTCACAAACATGCATATACACCTACACATACATATACATACACAGGCACACATTACAAAAAGTGTATACTTAGTGAATAGGAGGAATCAGTATAAATCCTCTGAAAATGGAAAATACTGCTTCTGTGGAAAATACATAACGGAAAAGGGCTTCTACATAGTATATGTCATGTAAAAGGATATCCAGGGATAAGCTGGCTAGGACAATGCCTGAAAGACCCCCTACTGTGAATAAGGGGGAAAAAATCCTAGAGCTCCTGGAGCTCATAATATACCAGGAGATCATTTGATATTATCCCCCTGTAATGTGGCTACTCAGCTGATTACTTTAACTCCTGTCAGAGTGGCAATAATCATTGAAGCTGATGTGAAGTATGCTCCAGTATGTACTTCAAATCTGACTGTAAATATGTGGTGGATTCACACCATTAAGCCTAAGAATCCAACAGATATCATAGCCCAAACTATTCCCATGTATCGAAAAAGCTTTTTTTTTCTCCCCTCAGTAATACGTGAGGATGTGTGAGATAATCTCAAATCTAGGTAAAATAAGAATATTAACCTCAGGAGGTCCGAAAACTCAGAATAAGTGTTGATAAAAGATAGGGTTTCTCCTTTCTGCCGGATCAAAGAAAGTATGATTTAATTTTTGGTCTGTAGGAAGTATAGTAATACCAGGAGCTAAGATAGAGAGTGATGGAAATAATAATACAGCAGTAATAAGAATGGATTAAACAAAGAAGGTTGTTTGGTATTGAGATATGGCAGGAGGGTTTATATAGATAATAGTGGTAACAAAAGAAATGGCCCCTAGAATAAATGACACACTTCCTAAGTGTAGGAGACAATGGCCAAGTCTATTGAAGCTCCTTCATGTGCTAAATTTCCTGCCAGAAGTAGACAGACCCTTGAACTTATACCTGCCCCTGCATTTGCCATTGATGAGACTAGTAGGAGAAGAAAAGATGGTGGTAATAATCTGAAGCTTGTGTTGTTTCTGTAGGGGAATGCTATGTCAGTGGTCCCAATTATTAAGGGTACCAGTCAATTGCCAAACCCACCTGATGTAACCGGCATTGCTATAGAGAAAATTATTACAAATGTGTGAGTAGTGATGTTTACATTATAGATCTGACTGCCCCCTAAAAGGGAACTTATTCGTCCAAGCTCTGCTTGGTTGGGAATGCTCAAGGAAGTCCCTACAGTGCCAGATCAGTCATCAAAAATTATATATATGGTACCAATGTTTTTTTTTTTTTTCTGTTTTGCAAATGATGTGGTTTTTTTTTAATTATTATTTTTTATTTAAGAAAGGATTAATTAACAAAACCATAGGGTAGGAGGGGTACAACTCCACACAATTCCCACCACCCAATCTCCATATCCCACCCCCTCCCCCGATAGCTTTCCCACTCTCTATCCCTCTGGGAGCATGGACCCAGGGTCGTTGAGGGTTGCAGAAGGTAGAAGGTCTGGCTTCTGTAATTGCTTCCCCGCTGAACATGGGCATTGACTGGTCGGTCCATGATTGCTCAACAATTTGTTTGGCTTTGTATGTTAACTCTCTTTTCAGTCACCAGGTTCCAGGTGTCATCAGGATGCCGGCCAGACTTCCCTGGATTGAAGACCCCACCAATGTGTCCTGGAGCTCAGCTTCCCCAGAGACCCACCCTACTAGGGAGAGAGAGAGACAGGCTGGGAGTATGGTACCAATGTTTTTGTGCTTAGTAGAGAATAATTAACAGTTTATGAGCATCAGTAAAATGACTGAGATAAGCATTAGACTGTAAATCTAAAGACAGATAAATTAAGCCTCCTTTTACTAATTTATTCCTGTGGTGTTAAACCATGTTGAGTTGAAAATTTAAAGAAGAAGCTTCAATCCTGCCAGATTTCTCCTGTCTCTTTCCCTTTAAAAAGTGCAAGAAATAGATTGGAACCAGTTGACTAAGGTATTTAGTTGTTAACTAAAATTTTGTGGGATTGAAGACCACTAATATAGTGAGTAATTAGCTTAATTAAAGTGTTTGATTTGCATTCAATTGATGTAGGATAGTGTCTTGCAGCCCTTATTCCCAGAAGTTAGATCAGAATAACTCTATTTCTCTCTGTCCTATCAAACAACAGCAATAACAACAAAATGGCCACAAGGAACAGTGGATTCTTATTGCAGGCACTGGGCCCCAGCTATAACCCTGGAGGCAAAAAAAAAAAAAAATCAAAGATCCTAAAATTGGGAGAACACCTGGGACCACAGCAAGACAGGACTAGAACAACTTCAGGAACCCACCAATTCACCAGTAAGTGCAAACACGTGGGGATCCTGGACAGAGAGGAATCTAGGAAGAGATTGAGTAGCTGGGAACAGTTTGACAGTTTACCAGTTGAGGCATCACCTACAAAAAAAAAAACAAAAAACACTGAAGGGAGGAGAGGACTCCCCTAAGACTCACCAAATGCAACTGGGAATCTCCATTGCTACTGCCTTCAGAGGCTTAAGCAGCAGGGGGGAGGCCCTGTGCTGATATCAAAGAACAAATAACTGACCAGGAAACTCAGGAGAAAACTACACCTAGGTGGCCTAGCAGTGGGGATGTAGAGTGGGAGCCTTTTCATATTGTTCTCCTGATGAGAACATGATGAATAATTGCCACAGAACCTAGACTATAAACAGGACATTTTAGAAACTAAGAGAGCCCAGCAGTGCTGCCCAGCTTGAAAGAGAAGCTGAATTGAGACTGGAGATTTGGATCCTTGGGGTGTGAGAGTCTCTTTGAATAACTACTGTGCAATCTCTTTCCCCAAAGCCCTTGGTCAATAGTGAGTGATTAAGCTAAGAAGCCTAGTTATACTTCAAAAGCTCTCAGGCTCCCATGGCCTATAGGGAAAAAAAGAACAAAAATTGCTTTTAACAGTTTAGTTGAAATAGTACTGAAACAACTGTTAATTTCCAGAACTGTGAACTCTTTAAGTACCTTACTTAGACACAAGTCAATCCAGGCAAGAGTGATCAGTAATTTGAAAAGTACTGAGAGAGGAACCTCATAACATACTATATAAAATGGTTAAAACAACAAGAAGAAATATTGGAGAAATGAACCAGGACAAGAGTCCAATAAAAAGCCCCCAAAAGGTTGTACCATAAAATAGTGAGGTCATCAACCCAACACTTAAGGAAATAGTCACAGGAATGAGTAAAGAGTTTGAAAAAAATTTCATCAGAAATGCAGAAACAACAAATGAGACTCTGGAAGAAAACACTAATTATCTCAAGGTTATTAGAGAGCTAAAAGCTGAAATAGCTGAGCTAAGAACACAACTAGCTGAACAAGCCAAAACAGTATCAGAACAGGGTAACAAAATAGCTGTAGTCCAGAAAACAGTACAGGGGAGAGAGAATAGAATAAATGAGGCCTACAGTAGAATTAGCAAGATTGAGGATGAATTAGAGACAACTAAAAAATAAGTAAGAGATCTCAAAAAGAGATTAAGAAGTACTGAAAACAACAGCAGAGACCTATGGGATGACTTCAAAAGAAACAATATACTCATTATTGGCTTACCAGAGGAATAAGAGAGGGAGAGGAAGAAAGCATTCTTCAGGACATAATAGCTGAACTTCTCTAGTCTAGACAACATCAAAAACATAAAGGTTCAAGAAACCCAGAGGGTCACAAACAGAATTAACCCAGACTTGAAGACACCAAGACACATCATATTTAGAATGGAAAGGGATAAGGATAATGGAAGGATCTTGAAGGCTGCAAGAGAAAAACAAAGTCACCTACAGAGGAAAACCCATAAGATTAGCAATAGGTTTTTCCACACAAACACTACAGGCCAGAAGAGAGTGGCAAGAGTGCTCAATGAGAAAGTCTTTCAACCAAGACTATTGTATCCTGCTAAACTGTCATTCAGTCTAGATGGAGGCATAAAAATCTTCTCAGAGAAGCAACAGTTGAAAGAATCAACTATCACCAAGCCTGACTTGAAAGAAGTTCTGAAATGTCTTCTATAAACAGTCAGACCACCATAAATATGCCATATATTCATGCCATATATTTAGTTTTAGAACACTCTAAAACTCTACAAGAATGGCGTTAAAATATCTTCAATCTTTGATATACTTAAATGTCAATGGCCTGAATTCACCTATTAAAAGGCAGAGTAGGAAGATGGATAAGAAAACACAACCCAACAATATGCTGTCTACAGGAAACCCACCTAACTAAAAAAAACAAACACAGACTCACAGTGAATGGATGGAAAACTATCATGCAAGCCAATGGCCCACAAAGCAGGGCAGGAACAGCTGTTTTCCTCTATGAAAGGATAGAATTTAAAATAAATAAAACTAAAAAAGATATGGATGGACATTACTTAATGCTCAGAGAATCAGTCGATCAAGGGGACTTAACAGTTATTAACATCTATGCACCCAATGAAACACCATCTAAATACATCAAACATCTACTGAAAGAACTACAATATATTAATATATTAACAATATATATACAATATATATTATATATATATATATACAATATATTAACAGCAACACAGTCATAGTAAGGGAGTTCAACACCCCACTATCTCAACTTGACAGATCATCCAGACAGAAAACCAACAAAGAAATGAGGGAGTTAAATGAGGAGATAGGCAAACTAGAATTATTGGACATTTTCAGAGTCATTCACTCCAAGAAACTGGAATACACATTCTACTCAAGTCCACATGGGTCATTCTCAAGGATAGACCATATGCTAGGCCACAAAGACAGCACCATCAAATTCAAGGGTGTTGAAATCATCCCAAGCATCTTTTCAGACCACAGTGGAACTAAACTAACATTTAATGAACAAAAGATTAGTAATAGACCCAAATGTGGAAGCTCAACATTACACTACTTAACAACTTTTGGGTCAAAGAGGAAATCAAGGAATAAATCAAAATGTTTCAGGAGTTCAATGAAAATGAAAACACATGATATAAAAATATTTGAGTCACAGGTAAGGCAGACTGATAAGGAAATTCAAAACCATACAATCACATAATAGAAAACAAGAAAAAGCACACCTTAAAGACCTAGAAGAAGAAGAACAAAAAAACTAAAGCAACCAGAAGGACAGAAATAACTAAAGTTAGGGCAGAAATAAATAACACTGAAAATAAGAAAACCATACAAAAGATAAATGAAAGTAATTGTTGGTTTTTTGAAAGAGTAGATGAAATTCACAAACATTTAGCCAGACTCACAAAACAGAAAATGGAGAAGACCCAATAATTTAGATTGCAAATGAAAGAGGAGATAACACAACAGATACTGCAAAAATTCAACATATCTTGTGATGCTTCTATGAACAACTATATGCCACCACTAGAGAACCTGGAAGAAATGGACAATTTCCTAGATACAAACTAACTTCCAAAATTAAACAAAGAGGAACTAGGTAATATGAACAGGCCAATCACAGCCAATGAAATTGAAACAGTTATCAAAAACCTTCCAAAAAAAAAAAATCCTGGGCCAGATGAATTCTACAAAATCTTCAATGAAAAACTAATACTTCGGGAGTCGGGCTGTAGCTCAGCGGGTTAAGCGCAGGTGGCGCAAAGCACAAGGACCGGCATAAGGATCCCGGTTCCAACCCCGGCTCCCCACCTGCAGGGGAGTCGCTTCACAGGCAGTGAAGCAGGTCTGCAGATGTCTATCTTTCTCTCCTCCTCTCTGTCTTCCCCTCCTCTCTCCATTTCTCTCTGTCCTATCAAACAACGACAACAACAATAATAACTACAACAATAAAAAAAAAAACAAGGGCAACAAAAGGGAATAAATAAATAAAAAGAAAAACTAATACTTCTACTTTTTAAAAAATTTCTTTATTGGGGAATTAAACAGTAAATTATAAAAGTTTGTACATGCATAACATGTACAAATTACATTAAACAGTAAATGCAAAAGTTTGTACATGCATAACATTTCCCAGGTTTCCATATAACAATACAACCCCTACTAGGTCTTCTGTCATCCTTCTAGGATCTATATTTTCCCAACCCACCTACCCCAGAGTCTTTTACTTTGGTGCAATACGCCAATGCCAATTCAGGTTTTACTTGTGTTTTCTTTTCTGATCTTGTTTTTCAACTTCTGCTTGAGAGTGAGATCATCCCATATTCATCCTTCTGTTTCTGACTTATTTCACTTAACATGAATTTTTCAAGGTCCATCCAAGATCTGCTGAAAACTATAAAGTCACCATTTTTTATAGCTAACTAGTATTCCCTTGTATTTGTATATATATACCATGATTTGCTCAGCCACTCATCAGTCCTTGGACACCTGGGTTGCTTCCAGGTTTTTGCTATTACAGATTGTACTGCCAAGAACATGTGTGTACACAGATCCTTTTGGATGGGTGTGTTGGGTTCCTTAGGATATATTCCCAGGAGAGGAATTGCAGGATCATACGGTAGGTCCATTTCTAGCCTTCTGAGAGTTCTCCAGACTGTTCTCCACAGAGGCTGGACCAATTTAAATTCCCACCAGCAGTGTAGGAGGGCTCCTTTGACCTCACAACCTCTCCAGCATTTGCTGCTGTTATCTTTTATGATGTATGGCATTCTCAAAGGAGTGAAGTGACATCTATTTATTGTCTTTATTTGCATTTCTCTGACAATCAGAGACTTGGAGCATTTTTTTGTGTGTGTGTTTCTCGGCCATTTGGATCTCTTCTGTGGTGAATATCCTGTACATGTCCTCCCCCCATTTTAGAATGGGGTTATTTGTTTTCTTGTTGTTGAGACTTGCAAGTTCTTTATATATTCTAGATATTAGCCTCTTATCTGATGTACGGCATGTAAAGATCTTCTCCCATTCTATGAGGAGTCTCTTGGTTTGGGTAGTAGTTTTATTTAGCTGTGCAGAAGCTTTCTAAATTGATGTAGTCCCATAGGTTTATGCTTTCCTTTGTCTTCTTTGTAATTGGATTTATTTCATTGAATATCTTTAAACTTATGTGGAAAAGAATTCTCCCAATATTTTCCTCTAAGTGTCAGATAGTTTCTGATAAGTTCTTGATCCACATGGAATTTATTTTTGTATTTGGTGAAATATAGTGGTTCAGTTTCCTTCTTCTGCATGCTTCAATCTATTTTTTTCAACACCATTTGTTGAAGAGACTCTGCTTTCCCCATTTAATAGTCTGGGCACCTTTATCAAAGATGTCCATAGGTGTGGGGGCTTATTTCTGGGCTCTCAATTCTATTCCACTGGTCAGTGTGTCTATTCATGTTCCAGTACCAAGCAGTTTTGATGACAATGGCCCTATAATACAGTTTGAAATCAGGGAGTGTGATGCCGCCGGTTCTGTTCTTTCTTCTCAAGATTGTTCTGGCAATTCTAGGTGTTTTCAGGTCCCAGATAAACATTTGTACCATTTGTTCTATTCTCCTAAAATGTGTTTGGGATCTTGATGGGGATAGCATTAAATTTGTATATGGCTCTGGGGTAGTATATTCATTTTGATGATGTTAATTCTTCAACCCATGAAAATAGAATATCTTTCCACTTCTTTGTGTCTTTTTCAATTTCCTTGAGTAGTGACTCATAATTTTCAGTATACAAGTCTTTCACTTCTTTGTTTAGGTTTATTCCTAGATATTTTATTGTTTTTGTTGCTATAGTAAAAGGAATTGATCTCTGGATTTCAACTTCTTCTAACTTAGTGTTTGCATAGAGGAATGCCACTGACTTTTGAATGTTAATTTTGTAGCCTGACATCTTACTGTATTGCCTGATGATATCCAAAAGATAACTGCTGGATTCTTTAGGTTTTTCTATGTATATTATCATGTCATCTGCAAATAGAGAGTTTGACTTCTTCTCTTCCAATCTGTATGTTTTTAATTCCTTGCTCCTGCCTGGCAAGAACTTCCAACAAAATGCTGAATAGTAATGGTGATAGTAGGAAGCCCTGACTAGTACATGATCTGAGGGGAAATGCTTCCAGTTTTTTATCATTGAGTATGATGTTGGCTGTAGGTTTGCTATATATAGACTCCAATATCTTCAGGAATTTTCCATATATTCCCTTTTTTGTAGTGCTTTGATCATAAAGGGATGATGGATATTGTCAAAGGATTCTCTTCTTCTTCTAGCGTTTGCCCTTCTTCCATAGCCAGTCAACAGCGTCAGGTTGAGCCTGATGTAAAGTTTCGAGACCTCCTTTGAATCTGGAGAGGTGGCAGTCGTTGACTATGTGGGTCATAGCCTGTCTGTAGCCGCAGGGGCAGTTCGGGTCGTCTCTGGCTCCCCAGCAATGGAACATAGCGGCGCACTGGCCATGGCCTGTTCGATAGCGATTGAGGAGGGCCCAATCATAACGTGCTAGGTCAAAGCTGGGTTGACGCTTGCAGGGCTCTGTGATGAGGTCATCTATTGATATGGCCATGTGGTTTTTGGTCTTGCTTTTATTGATGTGGTGGAACCATTTTTTTAATGTACTGCTGTATTCCATTGGATAAAATTTTGTTCAATATTTTAGCATTAATGTTCATCAGAGATATTGGTTTGTAGTTTTCTTTTTTGGTCGTGTCCCTGTCTGCTTTTGGTATCAAAGTTATGTTGGCTTCATAGAAGCTTGAAAGGAGTATCACAGTGTCTTCAGTCTTCTGGAAGACTTTTAAAAGTAGAAGTATCCCTATATACCTAAAGCAACCAGAAGGACAGAAATCACTAAAGTTAGGGCAGAAATCAATGACATTGAAAATAAGAAAACCATACAAAAGATCAATGAAAGTAAATGCTGGTTCTTTGAAAGAGTGAACAAAATTCATAAACATTTAGCCAGACTCACAAAACAAAAAAAGGGAGAAGACCTAAATAAATCAGATAGTAAATGAAAGAGGAGATATCACAACAGACACCACAGAAATTCAACATATCTTGTGAGGCTTCTATGAACAACTATATGCCACCAAGCTAGAGAACCTGGAAGAAATGAACGATTTCCTAGATACCTACCAACTTCCAAAACTAAGTAAAGAGGAAGTAGATAACATGAACAGGCCTATCACAGCCAATGAAATTGAAACAGTTATCAAAAATCTTCCCAAAAATAAAAGTCCTGGACCAGGTGGTTTTACAAATAAATTCTACAAAAATTTCAAAGAAGAACTAATACCTCTATTTTTTAACAGTCTTCCAGAAGATTGAAGACACTGAAATACTCCCTTCCAGCTTCTATGAAGCCAACATCACTTTGATACCAAAAGCAGAAAGGAACACAACCAAAAAAGAAAACTACACACCAATATCTCTGATGAACATAGGTGGTAAAATATTGAACAAAATTCTAGCCAACTGGACACAGCAGTATAATAAAAAGATTGTTCATCATGACCAAGTGGGGTTTACCCCGGGGCTTCAAGGTTGGTTTAATATACGTAAATCAATCAATGTGATCCACCATATCAAGAAAAGCAAGATAAAAAAACTACATGGTTACATCAATAGATGCAGAGAAAGCCTTTGACAAAATACAGCATCCCTTTATGATCAAAACACTACAAAAATGGGAATAGATGGAAAATTGAAGAAGATAATGGAGTCTATATATATATATATATATAGCAAACCTACAGCCAACATCGTACTCAGTGGTAAAAAACTGGAAGCATTTCCCCTCAGATTATGTACTAGACAGGGCTTCCCACTATCACCATTACTATTCAGCATTTTGTTGGAAGTTCTTGCCATAGCAATCAGGCAGGAGCAAGGAATTAAAGACATACAGATTGGAAGAGAAGAAGTCAAACTCTCTATTTGCAGATGACATGATAATATACATAGAAAAACCGAAAGAATCCAGAAAGAAGCTTATAAATCATCAGGCATTTTTAACATTCAAAAGTCAGTGGCATTCCTCTATGCAAACACTAAGTTAGAAGAAGTTGAAATCCAGAGATCAATTCCTTTTACTATAGCAACAAAAACAATAAAATATCTAGGAATAAACCTAAACAAAGAAGTGAAAGACTTGTATACTGAAAATTATGAGTCACTACTCAAGGAAATTGAAAAAGACACAAAGAAGTGGAAAGATATTCTATTTTCATGGGTTGAAGAATTAACATCATCAAAATGAATATACTACCCCAGAGCCATATACAAATTTAATGCTATCCCCATCAAGATCCCAAACACATTTTAGGAGAATAGAACAAATGGTACAAATGTTTATCTGGGACCTGAAAACACCTAGAATTGCCAGAACAATCTTGAGAAGAAAGAACAGAACCGGCGGCATCACACTCCCTGATTTCAAACTGTATTATAGGGCCATTGTCATCAAAACTGCTTGGTACTGGAACATGTATAGACACACTGACCAGTGGAATAGAATTGAGAGCCCAGAAATAAGCCCCCACACCTATGGACATCTTTGATAAAGGTGCCCAGACTATTAAATGGGGAAAGCAGAGTCTCTTCAAGAAAGAGTGTTGGAAAAAAAAGAAAAGAATGAAAGATCCTAAAATTGCTAAGTGAAGATGACTTAGGAGCAGGTGGGATTAAATATGGCACCTGCTTAGGGTTTTTTAGGTCTGAGACCTAACTAGCCTAAATTTCTAATTCAGAACAGTAAATATAAGTTTTAATGGTAATATAAATGTTGATTTAATAGTTAGGGTAGGTAGAAGAATTGAGGTGTGATTCAGGTTCTCGAATTGCCATTTTTATTTCATGATATTTATCAATGAAAAGAGTGTAAGTAATGTTGAGTAGGTTATACGAATATAAAAGAAGATATTAAGAAGGGCTAGGGTGCCTTTAAGTGTTGTTATAATGATATTGCCATTTTTAATGAATTGTTGAATAATCATGCATTTAGGTTTAAATTCTGTCAATGGTGGTAAGCCTCCTAAAGATAGTATTGCTACCAGAATTATTGTAGCAATTAGTGGTGATTTATTCCATGTGTGAGAAAGGGTAAAAGTGATGTTGTTGAATTATATATAAAAATAAAAATATGGCTAGTTTCATGATAATATATAAAGTAAGGTTAAGATGCATTAGGGTAGGGTTGTATACTAAAATAAGTGATATCCAGCCTATATGGGTAACTGATGAATATGTTTAGATGTTTTGTAGTTGGGTTTGATTTAGTTCACATTTAGTGATGGAATGGTGATAGAAGTTCAGGGCCTCCATCTTTTTTTATCTTCCTGTTTCTGCATGTAGGTTGAGGTATTTATTATGGTCCTTACCATATTCTTAGAAACTTGGAACATTGGCATGATCCTATTATTTGCCATCATAGCAATTATTTATATAGGTTTGTCCTCTCCTGAGGACAAATATCCTTTTGAAGTGCCACAGTAAATTACAAACTTACTCTCAGCTAGTCCTTACATCAGATCAGGCTTAGTCGAATGAATCTGAGGTGGGTTCTCAGTATATAAAGCTAACCTAAGCCATTTACTCACCTTTCACTTCATCCTATCTTTATTATGATAGAATTAGCAAGAGTTCACCTATTATTTTTTCATGAAACAGGACCTTAATAATCAATCCATCAGAAATAGCATCTCACTCAGACAATATTCCATTTTACCCTGACTATACAATCAAAGATATTCTAAGCAGTGTTCTACTTTTCCTAGTACGTATAGCCCTAATTTTATTTACCCCTGACCTGCTAGAAATCCAGATAACTACACACTGGCTAACACCCTCAACACCCCAGCTCACACCAAACCAGAGTATTTCCTATTTGTATATGCTATACATGATCTATCCCTAATAAATTAGAAGCCCTAGCTTTAGTGCTTTCCATTATAATCTTGGCTCTAGTAACCCTTCTCCATACATCAAAACAACACAGCATATTTTTCCAGCCCTGAAAGCAATACCCATTTTTGAATTATAGTGCTAATTTATTTATGCTTATGTGGAGGCCAAGCCATAGAGCACCTCTAAATAATTATTGGTCAATTTGCCTCAACCTATATTTCCTAATTGTTCTAGTCTTAATACCACTTGCAAGCCAGTTGAAAATTGCATGCTTAAATGACGAATCTTTGTAGTATGACAGCTACATTGGTCTTGTAAGCCAAAAATTCACTTCAAAGTGAACACATAGATGCATGGGCATGTACTCTTGGATACACATTAATACAATGTCATGGACACACATGTAAATATCCCTGAGCACACAAATATATGCTGATGGGCACAAGCGTGCAGTCAGGTATACTGACATAGGGCACACTCAGGGTATATTCATAAACATACCTACATGGGCACATAGTTGTGGGCACACATGTTTGCATAACCTGCCTAGCACAGTACCTAGTACAACAAAAGTGCTAAGTCCATTTTTAGATGAAGGCAACTATTGAGTCCTTTATAATTTATTCTTATTTTTTTTAGTTATGTGATGAAAGACATACAGAAAGACAGAAGAGACCTATTACTTAGCATTTGCAGATCAGGTCTTTAAAAAGTTCAGTCTATCTGCTATGTCTCCTTCCCAGTCTCTTATACTATTAAAATGGTCTTTGAGAATGTACTTTGCTAGTGTTTTCACATCATATTTGATGAAATGTTTACCTTCAAGAGATTCAAAACATAGTCAGATAGATATGTTTTCTATTTGCAAATGTTGGCTAAATATGATAGTTATATAACAAGAGGGTCTCCAGGGAAGAATTCATTAAATCTACTCAAACAGATCTGATAATCTGCATATATGAGGCACTGAAATTTTACTTAGAGGCAGGAATTTTCCCTGTAAATTAGGGAGAAAATATTCGCCAATATGGAGTGAACAGCCTAAGTCATGTTGTAGACAGAGAACACAGAAATTTTCCCCCAAGTATAATAATGACTACTTGATCCACATATGTGTTCACTATTATCTAAAATTCCAAGAGGACTAGTAGCCTCTGTTTATCACAATAGCACCCGAATGCCCTAGAACAATGCCTAATAAGTAGCTAGTGCTTAATTAAATCTCCTTGGATGAAGATGCATAAACATATGAATGATCCCAAAGAGATTGTCAATTTATTTCCATAAGCCCTCTAACCTCATTTCAAATACCCAGCACTTAAGTCAATCTCTTCACATCCCATATCTACAATCGAGGGTAAAAGAATGTTAAAAATGTGCTGAAAATATTGAAATTTCTAAGAAGTGAACAGATGGTGATTTTAAGTAGTTATGGGGAAGAAGTAATAGGAAAGAGGACAATGGCAAAGAAAATATAATCAGTACTTTCTCTATGGGCACAAGTCTGATTCAAAAAGACCTGTTGCACCTTCATATCTGCTTGCTCCCTGAAACAAATCCCACAAGCTGGCTAAAACTTTCTGTAACACTTGGTGACATTCCCCCCAAATGACAAAGAGAATGTGACAGTCTTGCCTATTTTTAAGTGACAGTTGCACTGAATTCATGTCAAAAGAAAAAGAGTGGGAGATGAGAAAAAAAAAAAGAAAGAGAAGCTTTTAAGGGACCCCTGCTAGGAAGAACCCCATCAAACTCTCCTGGAGTACTGGCCTCTCTTCCAGAAAATGACAAGTAGGAATGAAAGGGAATTTGGGAGAAAAAAAGAAGTTGCAGAAAAATGTCTGTCTTCTAGCTGTCTACAGTCTACACTCTGTGTGGGTTTCTTTAGATATGAAAAAAAAAAAAAAAAAACTCTGGTGTTCCTGAAGTAAAATTAAAGAAAAACCCTGTAAGGCCGAGCAATAGGTTGCACTGGGTGCAATAAGGCGCACTGGGTTAAGTGCACATATACAAAGCATAAAGATCTAGGTTCAAGCTCCCTGCTTCCCAATTATGGGGGGGGGGTCACTTCACTAGTGGTGAAGCAGGTCTGCAAATGTCTTTCTCTCCTGCTCTCTATTTTCCCCTCCCCTCTCAATTTCTCTCGGTCCTATATGATATTAGAAAAATGGAAGTAATGGCCTCTAGGAGCAGTGAATTCATAGTGCAGGCACTGAGCCACAGCAATTACCATGGAGGCAAAACAAAACAAAGCCTATGGGGACCCTCAGCCCTGTGACCACTTCTCCTGTTTAATGATCAGTTACTGCTCAACAAATAGTGTGTGTGTGTGTGTGTGTGTGTGTGTGTGTGTTACTGCTCAACAAATTGTGTGTGTGTGTGTGTGTGTTTGTGTGTGTGTGTGTGTTTATAGAAGAAAAGTGAACAAGGCAGAGGCTAGGCACAGGGGAAATATCTGAGCACAATTATTGCTGTGGGAGGCTTGTATGCTTGTATTTCTCCTGCTCAGAGTTATTAAGGCTGAGTGTAGTTTAAAACCTAAAGTTTAATCTAGACTGGAGAAATCACAAGATTTCATGGGGAAGAAGGAGTTTAAAAAATCACTAGTAGAAGAAAATGAATTTATTTTTAGTAAATTTGCTGTATATATGAGAAAAATATATGACTTTGTCATAGACTTTATGCCATATTAGAGAGCTGATTTTTTAAAATGTATTTATAAAATGAAAACACTGGCAAGGCAATAGGATAAGAGGGGTATAACTCCATACAATTTCCACCACCAGAACTCTGTATTCCTATCCCCTCCCCTGACAGCTTTCCTATTCTTTAATCCTCTGGGAGTATGGACCCAAAGTCATTATGGGGTGCAGAAGATGGAAGGTTTGGCTTCTGTAATTGCTCACCCGCTGAACATGGGCATTGACAGGTTGATCCATACTCCCAGCCTGTCTCTCTCTTCCCCAGTGGGGCAGGGTTCTGGGGAAGTGCAACTCAAGGATACATTGGTGGGGTCATCTTTTTATAGTAACAGTAAGGAAACTGCAGAACAAGGAGAATGACAAAAATCAGGACCATTAACCAGTTTTCTTTCTGTTACCAGTTTTCTTAATAATAGCGACTTTCTCCTTTACTGTGAACTGGAATGGCCGGTAGGAGACCAAAAGGAGTTTCAATTTATAGGAGAGTGGAAAGCATAGAGAAAAGACTTAGAGAAGAGAATCTTCTGAACATCAGAAGGCTGGTAGTTTCTACTGTAACTGAAAGAAAAGTGTTTTCTGAGACCTCTATTCTTAGTTTGTGCAGCATGCTTGGAAATGAATAAATTGGGCATAATGGTCAATTTTTGTGTGACTGGGCTAAAAAGGTATCCAGACAGCTAAAAATATTACTTTAGGGTGTATCTGACAAAGTATTTCTGGAAGAAATCGGCATTTGGATTTGTAAACTGAGTAAGGAAGTTCACTTTTCTATGTGGGTGGGCTACATTTAACCTATTAAAGATCCAATTAAGATAAAAAGATGGAAGAAGAATGCATTGCTATCTCTAATTAATCCTCATCCTCCTGGCCTTGAACATGGGACTTCAAAATCTTTTTTTCTTAATCTTTTATTATTTATTAGATATAGACAAAGAGAAATCGGCAGGGAAAGGGGAAATAGGGAGAGATAACAACAGACAAATGCAGACCTGCTGCACTGCTTCTGAAACTCCCCCACCACACACACATACACACACACATAAGGAGCAGGGGCTTGAACCCAGTTCCTTGTGTATTATAACATGTGTGCTCAACCAGGTGCGCTAACACTTGGCCCTTGAATCTTTCAAGTTCAGACTGTTTTAGAACTTAGATAATCAACTATTCTGCTTCTCAGACATATAATTCTGACTTAATTACCTGACTTTCCTAGATCTTGATCTCACAGAGGACAGTGCATGGGAGTTCTCAGTGTTGCTGTGCATGAGAATGTTCCTATCTATGACCGTGGAATGTGAGTTCAGACCAACAAGAATCCAGAGGTTACACAGGCTCTTGTGCTAAATATGAAAAGGCATGGGCCCTAAGTTAAACTGATGGAGTTAACAGTCAGTGGTATTTGTATACTTTTCCCGTAGTTGATAGCTACTCTCTGCTCTAGTCCAGCTTTCTAACCATATTTCCAACTCTGACAGTCTTCTCAGACAATACTTTTCACCCACTTACCTGTGAGTCTTAGGCAAAATTTGGTAAAGTTATGAGCCCCTTGGAATGTTCCTAAAATAGACTTCCTAGCTTCTCTCCAATACAAAGACCTCAATTCTCATCTTCTCTATACTTACATTTAGGTTCCTGTTTATTAAACAATTTGTTCTTCTTTGTATTTGGATGCTTTTCAGCCACCAAGTTGCAGATGTTACCATAATGTCAACATGACTTTCCTGGGCAGATGGTCTCACTGATGTACCCTGGAACCCTACCTCCCCAGAGCCCTGTCCCAGTAGGGAAAGATGAATAGGGTGGGATATGGATAGACCTGTGGATACCCAGGTCAAGTGGAGAAAAAATTATAGAAGCCAGACCTTCCACCTTCTGCACCCCATAATGATCCTGGGTCCATCCTCCCAGAGGGATAAGGAATAGGAAGCTTCCAATAGACGGGATGGGATGTGGAACTCTGGTGATGGGAGTTGTGTGTATCACTTTTATCCCACGGTCTTGTCAATTATTATTAAGTTTCTAATAAAAAAAGAAAATCTCCATAATATCATTTATACATATCTCAGTACATCCACTAGCAATCTGTTTCACAATAGACAACAGACAATAACAAGAATTGTTATTACTTCATTAAATGATTATTGCTCAGAAAATGTTAATTCATTAACCAGGCTACAGGCTCCCACTTTGATCTACAAAGCTACCTGTACTTACTTGTTTAAGTAATCAAAGTTCTCTGTGATTCTGTGTGAGGAGCACAGTTCTAAGTTCAAGGCAGGGTCATGGAGTAATGTTCTAGTGGAGATGAGGCTTAGAAGGGGAACCTGATGGAACATTTCTGTCTTCTTCCAGAATCTAAGCAGTTATGATACCTTTCTGAGTTGGAATGGTGGAACAGGATCTTGGTTTTCCCTGAATTCAGTCTCCCTGTGCTATTTCTCAGGACAGTTATCTTGCTGCCAACATTGAAAACCAGACATTGGAGTGACTCCCCATTTACCAAGAACAGATATCAGGCTTTTGGAAATACTATGAACATGATAAAAGGACACTAGGTAAACAGTTGCATCTTCAGCATAGTTTAACTGCAATCACATGGTCTCTGCAGTAATTACAAGAAAAAGAAGCAACATACAGCCAAGGTTCCTCAAGCTCCTGTTCCTTCTTCTAAGTATGTCTTGGAGGTCCTACAGTAGCTATGAAGTTTCTTCATCCTGTCTTCTCTTAAATGGAGAAAATGAAGTTAAACCCTAACCTCCCACCTCTCAGTTGATGTTTAGTGTGTTGCATTTGTCTAAACCTTGTTTTAAAACTGGAAAACTACTTGGGTCTATCTGCATACTAGATGTTAAGCTCAGGCAAAAACTAGTAAAGTCATGGGCCCCTTGGAAGATGCCTAAAATAAACATACCAGCTTTTTCTAAAACAGAGACCTGAAATCTTCATCTGCAATAATATTGCCTTTAGGTTCATGATTAGTCAACAATTTGTTCTGCTTTATATTTTAACTCTTTTTCAGCCACCAGTTTCCAGATGCTAACATGATGCCAACTGAACTTCCCTGGGCAGATGATCCCACCAATGTGTCCTGGAGCCTCAACTCCCTAGAGCTCTGCCCCACTAGAAAAAGAGAGAGACAGGCTGGGAGTACTGATCAACATGCCAATGCCCATGTTCAGCGGGGAAACAATTCCAGAAGCCAAGCCTCCACCTTCTGCACTTTGTGATGATCCTGGGTCCATACTCCCAGAGGGATAAAGAGTAGGAAAGATTTCAAGGGAGAGGATTGGATATGGAGTTCTGGTGGTGGGAATTGTATGGAATTGTACCCCTCTTATCCTATGCTCTTGTCAATATTTCCATTTTATAAATAAACAAAAAATAATTTAAATTAAAAAAACTAAAAAAATTGTAATTTCATCATTTTATACTCCAGTGGCATATTGATATTTAAATATATTAAAAGGCTATAGATATTGTGAGGTATGATGACCAAATCTCTTTCTTTTTAGTCATGTGATATTTTGATAACCTTACACATTCTAAGCAATGATGATACTGCATTTTCTTACTAGGAAGGGCATGGCTTTTAATTGTAGTGAAACATGTAATTCTTTTTTATTATTATTGTTGTTGTAGTTGTTGTTATTGATGTCGTCGTTGTTAGGACAGAGAAATGAAGAGAGGAGGGGAAGACAGAGAGGGGGAGAGGAAGATAGACACCTACAGACCTGCTTCACCACCTGTGAAGCGACTCCCCTGCAGGTGGGGAGCCGGGGTCTCAACCGGGTTCTTTACTCAGATCCTTGTGCTTCGCGCTACGTGTGCTTAACCCACTGCGCTATGACAGGGCTCTGAAACGTGTAATTCTAAGGAATGCTTAAGTTTCATTTAAAAATACATTATTCCCTCTGACAGAAACTTATGGCCATCTACCATAAATTCTATGCCTTGCAGAGAGTCAAGGGATAGGTTGTATAAAGATTGTTCATCGGACCTGCATCCTCAAACATGAGAGATAAAAAAAAAACGGGATTATTCAAAAGACAACAGCTACTTATTCAGTATTTCCCATATGGCATGAGCTATTGCTATGGCTTGATTTAATCCAAACCTATCTAATGGCATCACTATAACCTTTTCCACAAATGAAGAAATTGAGGTTCAGAGAGTCTACAATACCTATCAATAATTACACAAATGCACGGGAGTACTTAGTTACAGACTTGGGATCATACACAAATCATTAAGAATGAAACTTTTAGGTAAGTATGAGACAAGATGCTGTATCTTTAACTTTAAAAAGGCTTATTTATTTATGAGAGAGAGGGCGAAAGAGAGAATCAATCTGGTGCCACGAATCAAACTCAGCAGCTTATGCTTTTAAGTCCAATATTTTAGCCACTGCACCACTTCCCAGGTCATGAGGCAAACTAATTTAAAACTCCTTTGTGCACAAAACATCTTAATGAAATTCAGAGTTCCAGTCTGATAAAACAAAATACAAGCTTTAAAAAGCCCAATTAACCTTTTGTTCAAGGAAAATAAAGTAATTTTGGATAAAATCTGTAGTAGGATTTCACCAATATATGCATTTTTCTTGAGGCATCATCTAATTATATTTCTCTGCATGGTTGTCACAATGTAAGAAGAGAATGAATGAAAAATGAATGTACATACACTAACAGATTATCCTGCAGAAGAGCTCAGGAATTAGAGTCAGATGCATGTGACATGCCTTTCAAATTTCTATTGTTTGCCGCTTCCTCCTGCATCTATGGGAGCAGAGAGCTCCAGACCTACTCTCTGGTGGCTAGAGGTGCAGTTCTTTGAGGTTATCAGTTCTTAGGTGGTTTATCCAGAAAGTACAAAGTGGCAGTGAAAAGGGAGATGTTCTTTCCTTCAAAGTTAGAGACTGCTTATTTGGGGTAGAAATTGGCACATTTGTGGTTGGTATATGGGAATTTGTAAAGAGAATACACTTCACATAATCACCAAGTTTCCCAGGTTAAATTTTGTAGTAGCTTCTCCTCAACAAAACAGAGAATGCATTTAATACCCTTGATACAGTTTAACAAAACAAAAGCAGCATTGTTTTTTGTATTTCACCGCAAGCAATCTTAGGGTTCCCAAATCTTCACTAAAATCTTCCATACTTTATATGTTAAAAATATTTTGCATTTCTTTTGAAAGACTCTTTCTTGCTGTTTTCATTTTCCATTCAGCATCCTTTGAGAGGAAGGGGCAAAGAGTACCAAGAGACTGGGGTCAGATGTGGTCTCTTCCTAAGAGAGCAGCTTGTTATCTATCCCCCTAGATTCCAGTTTCAGTTTTCTTATCTAGAAAACAGAGAACTTAGACAAGGCATTCTCTAAGGTTCCTTTTTGTAGTAGACAGAGCCAACAACTATATTCTAGACAGAGTAGTAGTATGGTGACCAGACCCCCTGTGTGCTATCTCACAGGGAAGGGTTATTTAGCATCACTCAAGGAAAAAGGATCCTGTGACAATCACTATAACTCTGTTCCCTTCCTCAGTATTTTCCTGATTTATCTAGACAAATACATATGTAACCCATGACTAGGAAGTTTTCTTATTCTTACTGTTGTTATTGATTTTTTAAGTGTGTTCATTGCTCAGCTTCTAAATCTATTACAAAGAAAAAATACATATTTAAATATTTATTATTATCCAAGATTGTGGTCATACACTTCCTTACCCTCCCACTTCCATCTGCTCTGTGATTGACTGAACAGATGGGTGTTATACCCAGTTCTAAAAGCCAGAATATAAGGGTTCTATGTTTTTACTAAAAGAAACTGTGTAGCAAAGGCAGATGAAGTATATATAGTTTCTTTTTTTTAATTTTTATTTTATTTTTTATATTTATTTATTTATTTTCCCTTTTGTTGCCCTTGTTGTTTAACATTGCTGTGGTTGTTGATGTCATTGTTGTTGGATAGGACAGAGAGAAATGGAGAGAGGAGGGGAAGACAGAGAAGGGGAAAGAAAGATAGACAACTACAGACTCTCTTCACCACTTGTGAAACGACCCCCTCTTCAGGTGGGGAGCCGGTGTCTCAAACCAGAATCCTTACTCTGGTCCCTGTGCTTTGCACCACATGTGCTTAACCCACTGTGCCACCGCCTGGCTCCCTACATATATAGTTTTTTAACTAAGGTCTTTCCTTTTTAATTGAGCAGAAGTCCTGATGGTTTTTTGAAATTCACAATGATTGAATGTCAAAGGATACAGCAAAAAGAATAATAACCATTAAATTATTTGGATCTTTTCTGAGTTCCTTTGTTCCATTTGACATCATTATTCACATACTTTTCCAAGATAGAAATCTTGTTGCTTCCTTAACCCTTAATGTATCTTTCCATTAACTTTAGTAACTTTTATAGTTATCAAATTCTAAGCACTTTTTTTTTTGAGTACAAGAATACTGCTTGAGTCTATTCCTCCCTCACCATCTTCACTGCTCCTCTCATATAATCTAGGCCTTTAGACTTTCTATTTTAGTATATCTTTAAAATCTCAAACGTTCTAGAAAACACAGAAAGGTATGTAGAAATGGCAAGAGAAAGAAAAAGAGCAGGACAAAAGTTGGGCACTTTTTAAATCCTGTTAAATAAACTGGAGTAAATGAAACTGCGACATATAAAGAGTCATTGGATGTTTCCTGAGACTACAGAAACCACATAATTGTCTTTCTATTTAAGATGGATATTTTTACTGTGAGAGTAGGCCAAGAACTGGTAGGGGGAGATCAATTATGGCAAATGCAGATGTGATATCCTCAGAAACTTAACTAAACAGCATGTTTAAACAGTAGAATTAATGAGAGGTCTCTTACATGGTAAAACAAAAAAGAAATGGACATGAAGATGTATTGAAAACAAGAGAAGGGTAAAGTTAATGTTCTTGTTGTCATGCACACCACTAGGTTCAAGTCTGACCTTTATTACACTAAAGGAGATTTTTTTTTGTAGCCGTGTTTGTCTACCCAAAAAATCTGTCTGGAATAGTAAAATCCCAGTGACAGCCAACCCAGATTTAAAATTGAGGAATCAGTGGTGGCAAACCTGGTTGAACACACACATTGCAGTGCACAAGGATCCAGGTTGAAGCCCCCAGTCCCACCTATAGGGGTAAATTTTGAAATGGTGAAGTAGTGTTGCAGGTGTCTCTCTGTCTTTCTATCTCTTTCTCTTCCTCAATTACTCTCTGTCCTATAAAGTAAAATAGAATCTAAAAATATTTGTAACTATTGCTCATAAACTTTACCTCTATACATATACCCAAAGAAAAACACCCATACATACTGAAGAAGTAATATAAACTGTTCATATAGACACATTTTGGGGGAGTGGTTTATTTTTTAAAATTTTATTAGTGATTGTGAAATAAGAGAGGTACAATTCCATATAGTTCCCACCACCAGAGTTTTATATCCATCCCCATCCTTTCTTCCCATCCTTTTTTTTTTTTTTTTTTTTTTTTTGCCTCCAGGGTTATTGCTGAGGCTCAGTGACTGCACTATGAATCCACTGCTGTTGGAGGTCATTTTGTCCTATTGTTTATTGTTTCTGAGCAGAGAGAAATTGAGAGAGGAGAGGAAGGCAAAGAGGGGGGAGAGAAAGACAAACACCTACAGACCTGCTTCACTGGTTGCAAGAGTCACCCTCTGCAGGTGTGCAAAGTGGGGTACTAACCATGATACTTGAACTGGTTCTCACACTTCCCACAATGTGTGCTTAACCCAGAATAGTCCCCTGTACTCTTTATCCCTTTTGGAATATGAACGAAAGATATTTATGGGGTGCAGAAGGTGGAAGGCCTGGCCTCTGTAATTGCTTCTCTTCTGGACATGGGCACTGACAGGTCGATTCATACCCCAGCCTGTTTCTGTTTTTTCCCCAGTGGGGTAGGGCTCTGGGGTGGTGGGGTTTCAGGACACATTAGTGAGGCCATCTGCCCAAGGAATTCAGGTTAGCATCATGGTAGCATCTGCAGTCTGGTGGCTGAAAAAACATTAAGATATAAAGCAGAACAAATTTCTGAAAAATCAGGAACCTAAATGTAAGAATATAGCAAACTATATTTGGGGTCTTCATGTTGGAAGGAGGTAGGAAGTCTATTTTAGTTATATTTCAAGGGGCCCACAACTTTACTAATATTTTTGCCTGAGCCACACAGTTAACATGTAGGTGGGGTAAAAATATTGTTTGAGTAGATGGTGTCAGAATAGAGAATAGGATGAGAGAGCTGGATCAGGGTAGAGAGTAGCTCCCAAATATGGGAAAAGTATATAAATACCTATAGAATAAAATATGGGAACATAATCACTAGATAAATGATTAAATTAAATTTGTTTTATTAACCAGATGAAGTGCTATATACAAGAATAGTACAACAAAAGAATGTTATAACTAGTGGTGTATATTATATTAATTTCTCTCTCTACAATGGATATTATAATTTATAATATAATCTAATATCAATAGTTTAATTATTCCCATAATTTCTACTGACTGAGGTAGCATCACAGAACAATTGAACACAGAGTTGGGAAGAGGTGAACAGAACAGACTATTACTGTCCAGTGTGAGCCAGCTCCAGCATACCACTAGGAATCTACCAAATATTTTGTGTCAACACAAATAATCCCCAAAATATTAATGCTAAGTGAAAAAAGGTGTAAATTAGAAAATGAATGATACAAGTTGGAGATAATAGTATGGCAACATTATAGTTAGTAAAAGAAGAAAAATCAATATTGTATCATCTCAAAGACCATGCCATAGGTAGTATTTCACAAGATTGCAAATACATTTTTTTTTCAGCAAGACAGGGCTAAAAGAATCATGAAGTGGGAAAACAAAGAAAGACTGGCAACTGTACTATGTGGGATTGAAGTTTTATAAGGAACAGTATAATATTTGAAGTACTATATAGTTATATTTTTTCTAAAATTATTTACAGTAATTTCAAAATTAAAATATTCTTTCTTAATAGTGTTAGTATATACAAATGGCATCTCTCCCATGAATGCATATATTAAGAGTCTGAATGTTATGTGATAATTTTGGACTATATTGGTTTTAGGTGATATCATGAGGATAAGGACCTGATAATATAGATTCATTACAAGAAGAAACCATAGTTCTGTCACTCTCAACAAAGTGAGCACACTGCAAGAAAGCAATCATCTACACCTAACCGATACTTTACACTTGTGCTTCTCAGCATCCTGGAGTGTGATACAAAAAAAAAGGCTCTTATTTAAGCCACCAAATTATGGCATTTTTGTTACAGGAACCTTAGCAAAATAAAACAAATATTTAATATTTAAAAAATAATAAGATAATTAAAAAATGTGAAATGCCAAGCTCTGGAGAGCTAGAAACTAATGCAATCTTACTTGTATCCTTGACATTGTTTTTAGAAAGATCAACTATTGATATATGGAAATGGCAGTGCTATATATTCATTTTTTTCCTTAAGGGAAAGATACTGTTTTGTATTTGAAATGTTAATGAAGGCGATTAAATACTTCTTGTTTCATTAAGGTGAAAGTAGATGCAATGGAATATTGTCATTGAGTTCTAGAATATTAAATCACATCAATTAGTGAAAGTTACCTTATATACTGGCAACTATAAACAGCCTTTTAGGAGAAAGAAATTGTCCTTCATGGAGGACCTGGAGAGTTATAGTGGTTAACATAGCAGTATAATAGTAGATATTGGACTAGTTATGATTCATTTAGTTATGATTGACAAGTTTAGTTATGATTGACAAGTCCATTGGATAAAGGTACAAATCCACATAATTCACACTACTGGAGTTCCATATCCCATCCCCTCCATTGGAGGCTTCCCTATTCTTTATCCCTCTGGGAGTATGGACCCAGCATTATTATGGGGTACAGAAGGTAGAAGGTCTAGCATCTATAATTGCTTCTTCACTGGACATGGGCATTGACAGGTCAATCCATACTCCCAGCCTGTTTTTATCTTGGACTATCCTTTTCATTACATCAACCAATTATGATAGACAGACTAGAAAGAAAGCATATTTAAAAACGTAAGAGATGTAAGACCATACTTTCAACAATTTTTTCATCACTCATATAATTTGGAATTTATTTTTAATCAGTTGCCCTTGTCCAGAGACTCACAGATATCATGTGTCTTTTCTCTTCATAATCACAAGACACTTGGCCAGCTTTATTTCAAAACACTGCCTCTGCTTCCATGTGCCTTCAACAGCTTGCTCTGATGTAGGATCTCCAAATATCTTTCCTCAGGCTGTCAACCATCACAGCTGGTGAATACCATTTATGTAAGTCTATCCCTTAATGTATCTTGATACTGGACAGATGGAAGCCCAGCACATGAAGTTGTGTTGACCATGATACATAAACAAAACAAAGGAATGGACTTCAGACATCAAGAATGAGGCAAGAGCAACACTGGAAGCCACGGTATTGGTTGGTAGTATTAACCTCTAGCATTGTAGCATTCAACATAGCCAAAGACTACTTGATATCAACTATATATATATATATATATATATATATATATATATATATATATATATATTTATGATTATCTTTATTTATTAGATAGACACAGCCAGAAATCAAGCGGGAGGGGGCTAATAGAGAGGGAGAGAGAGAGAGAGACACTTGTAGTCCTGCTTCACCACTCGTAAAGCTTTCCCCCTGCAGGAGGGGACTGAGGCCTTGAACCTGGGTCCTTGCACATTGTAATACATGTGTTAAACCAAGTGAGTCACCACCCAGCCCCATATCAACTATTTATTAACTGAAATCATTGCTATCATCAAGAGGAGACTAACATAGCTATACTTTTTGTCATATAGTCAAAATGAAGTAAGATGATCTCAGAAGTACAATAAATATACTTTAGAAAAACTTTAGGGATAAGGAAAGACTTCTTGAAAGAAGTAATTGGGAAAACAAGATACATGGGATTTCATCAGATAGAGTGGAGAGCAATGTTCTAGGAATTTTATATAATGACTTCACGGAAATGAAGCATTCTTCCTGGACTTACATTTGTAGATTGGAATTGCACAGAAATAAAAAATCACCAATCAATCCTAACAATTCAGTAGGGAAAACCATTTGAACCAGTAGTTAGGCAAAGTGAAGTTAAAAAATGAGTTTATTTATCATTTTTGTTCTATTTTCAAGTTATTGAAATGATATTAAGCACATTCAAACAAAATCTACCTCACAAGGTCTATTGTTTTGAGGATCAAAATATATCCCCTTTTAAAAATAACACAATTAGGTTTCTATTTGCTTGTGTAGGCATTTGAGATATTATAAAGGAGCAATACAATCTGAAGAAAGTGCTATGTAGAGGTGTAATGTGGCTAATTTTTACCTGTTCTCAGTGGAATGCATGGTGAAGCGTTAGGATTGTCTTTGCCAGCAGGAATCATGTTGCAGGGTCAGTCATGCCAGTGAGTACCTGAACAGATGCTAAAAGCATCATATCATTTGGGATTCTTAATCTTTTCCAACTGAGCTAAGTGTTCAGCATGAACTTTTAAATATAGTGGCACCTCGTGTGTCCAATCTGCTGAAATTTGCAGCACGAAACCAGTAATGGGGATAGCTGTGAAGGTTTACTGTGATTAAACGCTGCTGCCAATAGTCCACATTTTCTTCAGCAAAGGAAAGATGACTGACTTGGCAACTGACAATCAGATGTGATGGGGAATTTTGTGTGATGCATAATCATATGTGGATTATTTGCATAGGTATAACAATGTTAGAATTTAAAACCATGATTTTTCCAGGATCAAGTTCAAGATTTTTTAAACTAATGTTCCTAATATGTTAAATTATAATAATTAATTACAATATATGCTCTACTTTGTAATCCTTAACAATTCCTATACTATAAAGAAAGGCTACTATGATTAACTGGTGCAACTAATTAGATATTGTCACTTCCATTATTCCAAAGGTCCTTAATAAATTAGATTTCTCTTTCCTGCTCCCAAATCTCTGTTTTTCTCCAACACACATGTGTCCCCCACACACACACCAGGTGTGTATATGTACATCACACATGTGAATACTTACATCCGCACCTCATACTTACATCCACATTCACATTTGCTCCTGCACTGTCCTTATTCCACCTAGGACAAAATTATAGATAATGATTGCAGTACTTATGTTCAGTGATATTTCTAAAAGAAGTTATTGTTCAAGGAGTTGGGCAGTAGTGCAGCGGGTTAAGTGCATGTGGTGCTAAGAGCAAGGACCACAGTAAGGATCCTGGTTTGAGCCCCCAGCTCCCCACCTGCAGGGCAGTTGCTTCACAATCAGTAAAGCAGGTCTGCAGGTGTCTATCTTTCTATCCCCCTCTCTGTCTTCCCCTCCTCTCTCCATTTTCTCTCTGTCCAATCTAACAATGATGATATCATCAACAATAACAACTACAACAATAAAAAAGGGCAACAAAAGAGAATACATAAATAAGTAAATAAAATCTTTTAAAAAAGAAGTTATTATTCACCATAGCCAACATTTATTAAGCATCTAATAAAAAATACAATGCAGAAAGGAATAAAATTTCTTCTTTCAGTACTCACACACACAATGAGAAGAGCAGATATACTGGAAGAGAAATACTCTTCTTTCCATTTGCCCAGAGAATATGGGCTAGTTTACCTCTAGTCTCTTCTGTATAAAGAGTCTAATTTGCCAGCATGTCACTTCCTTTAATTTTTTAAATGTGAATATGCAGACAATGACAACTATGATCACTTTTTTAAAAACTGCTGCTTGTAGTGGGTTTAAAGCAATCAAGGTTTATTACATGCTGGTACAGCAGTAGTGAATGGTATATTTTAGGTACATCAAGATAGTCAATTATCAACAAAGGTAACAGTAGGTCAGGTCCATGAACCTATAAGTTACCAAAGTTCAGGTTTATGTTTTTGGTTTCCTGGGAATATCAGCATGGTGGGTTCTGGGAAGCTGAGCTTGCAGTGCCAACAGAAGAAAGTGCCAGGAAAAAGGTACAGACTTCCAGCTGCCTAGAAGTTAAATAACTTGGCTTATGTAAATTCATCAGTCTGACGTCAGCTGTATGCTAATTATATTCTCATTGTCAATCTCTGCCATATGGTAATCAAGTCCCAAAGTCCTATTCATGGGCTATGTCACAACAATTCCCCACTTCTTAGTATAAACATGGAAAAGATGGTCCCACTCTGCTTCTAGGGTTCCCTTTGCAAGCCCTGACTTCACACCCAAAACTGGGTATCAGATGAAAGTTCTATGAACCTACATGCTGGACCTGTGGTCTCATCATCTGTGTCTAAGCTAGAAATAGTCCAGCACTCATTGGAAGCTCAATCAGAGACTAACAAAGGTAAGCCAGAATTCAGGTGGTTTCTAGGTGTGGGGATCAGGATAGATCCAGGGTGTTGGAGTGCTACAATCCAGCCTTCAGCTCACTGTGTTCTTGTGAGGAGTTTGTAAATGAAAGGTTTAATTGTTTGGCATAGGTCCAAACAAGACCTGTGAATGACAAAACATGTCCTAGAAGTTAAGTTAGTAATCTTACTGACTTCAGTCACAAAGAGGCTAGAAAAATCACGAGGCATCTGCTGGAGAAAGAATAGAAGCTCTGTAGAGAAAAGTAACATTTAGCAGCTGTCTGATTAGAATTACACAGTACAAAAACATTAAAATATATAAGGTTCTCTATATTCTCCTGTTTCTGCTTGAGAATTATCCTTTTTTTGTTGATATCATTTTTTAAATTTAATTATTTATTTAAGAAAGGAGACGTTAACAAAGAATTATCCTTTTAAGAGTGAATTACAGCATTCCACCATTGCTCATCTAGTGGGGTAGTAAGACACTTCAATTATATGCTTAGAAGAAGTGGACTGTACATAGTAATTCAAAATGTGGGATATATAGTCAAACTGTGTAAAGCAAAAAGGAGCAGTTAAAAATTGCAACATCTTTGGGAACCGCATTGAGCAAAATTGAAGTGGGCCATACATAGTAAATTGACAAGTGCAAATTAAGTCCCAAAGTACTATTCACAGACTGTGTCACAACAGAGAGAGAAAGACAGACACACACACACACACACACACACACACACACACACAGAGAGAGAGAGAGAGAGAGAGAGAGAGAACTTCATTATAGATATGTAGTATATAGGTTTTAATTCAAAACTCATCTTAGGCAAGTCCTGTGGTCTAACATGGAGATCACTCTATCTCCCCAGTGACCTCATTCTTTTTCTGTTTTAATCACATCATTTGCAAGAGAAAATGCATCTTATTCTACTTTGCCTAACTAATGTTCTTGAACTTGATGCAGGCTCCCCATACCTGGTTCTTATGTTAATTTTCCTCCTTCCAATTTCACAACTTTCTATGTTCCTGACTGTGTCTGCCAAGTTCTTTATGTTCTCTGTTCCTGGATAATTCATCCTTCACCTAAACTGCTACCCTGTTTCACCCTGTTCACCACCTCTGGATAAGGGTCCTAGGAAGGGAGCTACAAACTATAAGTGACATGTTTCCATTAAATAAATTATAATTTGGGACAAGGAAAATAGCTCAGCATTCAAACACAGGAGCTTACATGCCTGAGATCCCAGCACATCCATATGCCAGAAATGAACAGTAATCAAATTGTTCTTTCTCAACAAAATAAATCTTTCATAATTAAAAAAAAATAATTCAATTTTGAATTGGTAAAGATGATTTTATATCCTGCATCATGATTTTAATCTGTAATTGTGAGACAAAGTTTCCAGAACCTTTATCTTCATTTTGAAGCTAAAAAATTCAACATACTGGGGGAAAAAAATCACTGAAAATCAAAGTTGGATTTCCAATCTTGGATCCCCCCCCTTTTTAAACAGGAACATTCACAAAAGAGTATAGAA
Source organism: Erinaceus europaeus (assembly GCF_950295315.1). Lineage (NCBI taxonomy): Eukaryota > Metazoa > Chordata > Mammalia > Eulipotyphla > Erinaceidae > Erinaceus > Erinaceus europaeus. Next base: position 34,982,169 of record NC_080164.1, on the reverse strand, counting down.
AAGGGAACCAATACATTGTAATGGGGAGGGTCAAAGACTCACACCCAGACCACCTGAGATTTGATTGAATGCCACCTATTGTGTCACAGAAGAGCTGATCTCCAATTCCACCTTTGGACATGTGAGGCGAGCTTGCAGTTTTATTTCTGAGAACCAAGTAAAAAGATGCTGAGGGTGATTTTGACATTTCAGAAAATATGCTCAGAAAGGTTTGACATCTGTGACCTCAATAATTGGAAGGTTTCGCCATGCTGTGAGGGGGTTGGGGGACCAGCAAGCAGCTCCTGTCAGAGACCATGTCGGATTGATAAATGCGTTATTTGGTGCTCTGTCAAAATGCTCATGTTAGCTGGGTGTGATCTCTCACGCACACAGAACAGGGGCTGCGCCATCTGCTCACTTTGGAAGCATAATCTTGAGTCCGTACCCTGTGCCCACACTGGACCTGGGACTTGCCCTAACATAGAGAGGATGGTGTATTCAGAAAGCTGCCAAGCTCCCAAATTTGTGTCCATAAACCTTTGGGTTGCTTTGGAGAATCACTTGAGTCTAGTTGTTATCCTAGCTTCTGACAAATCACCACCGAATTCTTATTATCCTTTCCCTGATCACTCTAGCCTTGGTTGAGTGCTAATGTTTTTATAATGTGCCATCTTGCAGCAGATTGGGATCAGAAAGCAGGCTACTGAATGTCCTTTGTTTCTCTTCAAGCAAGGTCTTTTTGAAATCATCACTCTCATCAAACCAGGGCCAGTGTCTCTGCATGGCAGAGCCAACTGTGACCACAGTCCGCACAGGTATTCTATCAAGCCACTCAAGCTAGCTGTCAGCTGCAGGGGTCCCCACCTCCATGTTAGGAGGCAGGGGAGACCAGATTCTTGATTAATGTTTGTCCTTCATGTACTCTGTCTTTGTGTCTAGGAAACACCAGGGTGTTGCGAGCATGATGAGATACAATCCTTGACCATGATTAGTTGAAGAATTGACTCTGACCATAGGTAAAGGGAGGGTTATGGGTCTGGAACAGCCTGAAAGTCCCAGAAACTCCCAGACCTGGCTCCCTACATCAGTCCCACCATTTATTAACTTCTCAGTGGTGCAGGGAAGGTGACCAAATTGTCTAGCCTTGCATGTTTCCTCAGTGAAAGGAATGATTTAGATTTGAATTTCATTAGAAATGGAATTGGATTTAACTTTCCTGATACTTGGTTGTTATCTTAACAAATGCTGGTTTCTTTTAAATTCAGGGTTCTTAATAACAAAGTGTTCTACTTTTTCTAGAGCTGCTGAGGAGGGAAAAGGATTCATACTGTATCAATCAAATTGATGCAGTTTGACCATTTTTTTCTGAGCTTCAAATCTAAAATTATTAGTTATTATTATAAGTAGGTCATTATGTACATAATGGCCTGAAATAATATCTATGGGTCATTCGGAAAAAGTGGTTTTTTTTAATTTCTTCTTTTTTTTTCCCACTAGGGTTGTTGCTGGACCACAGTGCCTGCATGAAAAAATCCAGTGCTCTCGATGATTATTTATTTCTACCCTCCATTATTTTGTTGACTGATACAGAGAGGAAATTGAAAAGGAAGTGGTAGATAGAAAAGGAGAGAAAGAGACACCAGCAGCACTGTTCCACCAGCTGTGAAACTGGCATCTGCAAGTGGAAACCTAAGGCTTGAACCCAAGTCCTTGTACATGATAGTATGTGTGCTTTATGAGCAAGCTAACAACTGTCCCCTTCAAAATTACTTTCTTTTAAAATATTTTATTGGTGGAATAATAGAGTAAAGTTAATACAGTTGTTGATACATGTATAAACATTCTTAATTTTTGGAAAAACACCTCCCCCAACCTACATCCTATCCTCTTCCACCATCATGCATCAGGACATGAGAGCCCCCTCATCATGGGTTAGTAGTTATGAATGGAGAGCTTTCTAAGGGACCATCCTCTTATTTTATTCCTATCAGGATATCTGGCAATGGTATTTTGGAATAGTAGGTATTGAAACTTGACTACTTACAATGCCAAAAATCTTACTACCACATCACCAGCTGAGAATACCTGTGAACAACTCAGAGCACTTATGGATTATTACAGATGTCAGCAAATCTTTTCTGTGAAATATCAGGTAGTGAAGTAATTTTGGTTTTTAAGGGTCTGCAAGTCTCTGTCACAACCACTTATTTCTGTGTTGCATTATGAAAGGCATCACAGACAACATGCAACCAATGGGTGGGCTACCTTGCAACAAAACTTCAGTTATCAAACTGAGTGGCAGGCAACATTTAGCCCAATGGTTACAGAAAGAACCCTGGTTTTGATCTATTTAGAATGTATCAAATAAGTAAGGGTTCAGTTTGTCCCAACTATAACTTTGTGTCAAAGAAAATTGGAGCAAATATGTTTTCTCAAGACCTTTGAAAAAAAAAGTTTCCTTTTTTTGCTAGTGCTGTCAAAAATTAAGTTACTATCTATTTCAACTACAGGATATGTTGTATATGCATATTTTCAGGTTATGAGAGTCTCACCTTTTTAAACCACTGATGATAATGAATTATTTTTAAGCTTTACCATAGAAACTAATTCTAAATATTTAAAAAGACACTCTGTTCATGTTTATACATGTTTCTACACTAGTGAGATTTAAAGAAAGCATATATATGGCTGGGTAGTGGAGCAAATGCTAGAACTAGAGCACACATGTTACAGAGCACAAGGACCCAGGTTTAAGCCCCCAGTTCCCACTTGCAGGCTGAAAGCTTCACAAGAGGTGAAACAGTGCTGCTGGTGTCTTTTGGCCTCTCCCTATTTCTCCCTTTTCTCTCAATTTCTTTCTCTAATAAATAAAATATTAAAATTAAATATATATGTATGTGTAATGTCAAGATTGACTGATGACAGAGTAAGAGGTTTTGTAAAACCTCACTAAAGGTAGTGTCACTAAGAAATGTTTGATATAAATTAGAAGCTCTTGAGCACTGTCCACTACTGACTATGTACATATAAGGAGTGGAGATGAATAACCTGAACAATAGCTGACATATTTTCAGTATGTTCATTTCATGAAGCAGAGACCAAGGTGAACAGCTGAATACAAGCCAAATCTGGGAAGTTCTGAGTTTTATCTAGGTCTTTGTAAACCAATTCTTTCCTGCTTGAGATCACCTATGAGATCAGAGCTTGGGAGAAGAAACTTAAGAAGTGGTAGGAAAGTTTCTGTCTTTTTAAGTATAATTAATGTATTAATTTTAAAAATTTTATTAGTGACTTTATATGGATTTACAAAAATTATAAGGTAGCAGGGCTGTAATTCTGTACCATTCCCACCAACCAGAGTTCTATATCCCCCTTCACTCCAGTGGAAACTGTAGTAGCCCTCTCAAGGTTACAGATACAGGTTGACTATTATTTCTGTAACTATCTGTCTATATCTATATATATATGCCCCTTTGTTTCTATGGTCCTTCCTTCTTTTTTAAGTCACAACTATACCAATTACTAGTTCCAAATGTCCTTCCTTATTTCCTCTTCTCATTCAGGTCCTGATGGAGATGGAGTTCAGAGCCATCAGGTCATCTTCCCATATTATTTCTCCCCTTTGGGAGTATGAACCAAAATTCTTTTGAGGGTGTAGAAGATGATGATAGTTCTGCATTCAGTGATTGCTTCTTTACTAGATATGTGCATCGCAGGTTGATCAATGCCCTCAGGCATGTTTCTATCTTTTCTGAGGGGGGTACGGCTCTGGAGTGGTGAGGTTCCTGGACACACTGGCAAAGTCAGGATGGAATCAAATTGCCGCACCTGCAGCTTGGTGGCTGGAAGACAACAAGATATAAATCAGGACAAAATGATTAATAAGCAGGAGCAAAAAAGTAGTAATAAAGCAAATGAAAACAAGGAACTTTGATTAAGCAAGGAAGTCCATTTTAGATATGTTCCAAGGAGCCCATGACTTTCTTAGGTTTTTGATAGCTAACATGGTAGCTAACATGGAAATAGATAATTTTTTTTTTCTGGGAACATGGTGTTAGAATTGAGATTCGAGTTAGAAAGTTGGATTGAAGAAGGTAATAGTTCCATATATTATAGAAAATCTATGAATAAAGTTAACTGTTTACCCCATCAACCTGACTGAGGGCCCATATATATTTCTAATTAGCACAGAAGACTCTATAACCTCTGACTACCCATCACACAATATGCCCATTTCTTCTAAATTGTTATATTTATTTCCATATAGATACCCATAATAGCCTTTCATGCTTCTTTGTAGCTCTGCCTCATCTTTTGTAATATCTCCTCTCTCATTTCTGAGTAATAGTACCATAGCCTTCTGTCTTTTTCCCCTAGTGAATGTAGCTAGTGGTTTATACATCTATTCAAAGAACCTGCACTTCCTAACAGTCTTTTTGTTTTCCATTTCATTGATTACTGCTTTGATTTTAACTATTTCCAATCTCCTGTTAAGTCTCTTTGTTGCTCCATTTCATATTGGGTCAGTTGAGTTGTTAGATGGTTTATTGATGATTTCTCCTCTTTACTAATGTGGGCCTGTATTGCTATGAACTTCATTCTCAGGACTGCATTTGCTCCTTGCCATAGGATATAATAGCTAGTTTTTTTTATTAGTATTGAGATAATTCTTAATTTCTTTTTTTATGTCTTCAATGACTCATGTATCATTCAGAAGCATGCTATTTAGTCTCCAGAACTTGGAGTAGTTTTTTTTTTTTTTTTTCCCTGTGGTTGATTTCTAACTTCATGCCATCATGGTCTGAGAAGATGCAGTTTACAATTTTCATATTTACATACTTGTTCTTATCTTTCTGACCCAGCATATGGTCAATCCTTGTGAGTGTTCCATGTGTACTTAAGAAGAATGTGTATTCATTAATTTTTGGGAAAGAAAGTTCTGTAGATATGTTAGGTCAATTTTGTGTATCATTTCTTTTAAGAACTCTTTTTTCCTATTGATATTTTGTCCATGTGATCTGTCTCTTGTTATGAGAAGTATGTCAAGATATTCTACTAATGTTAGCTATTGGACTCAGGCAAAAATTACTAGAGCTGTGGGCCCATTGGAACATTGTATCTTCTAGATTAGATATTCTTTCTTCTGCATGGGTGAATCTTTCTTTTTTAAAAAAAATTCATAAAATAGAAAATATCAACAAAACTATAGGTTAAGAGGGGTAAAATTCCATACATTTCCTACCACCAGAGTTCCATATCTCATCCTCTCCACTGGAAAATTTCCTGTTCATTATCTCCCTAGGAGCATGGGCTCAAGATCATTATAGAGTGCAGAAGGTGGAAGGTCTGGCTTCTGTAATTGCTTCTCCACTCAGCATGGGCATTGGCAGGTCGATCCATACTCCCAGACTGCTTTGTCTTTCCCTAGAGGAGCAAGGATCCAGAAAGATGGATTTCCAGGGTACATCAGTGTGGTCATCTTCCCAGGGAGGTCAGGTTGACATCATGGTAGCATCTGCAACTTGGTAGCTGTGGATCTAAATTATAATCCTTCTACCCTAGCTGGTACTGTACTCAGAAAGTCTTTCACTCTGCATTTTATTTTAATTTTTCCTTTCATACTTTCTAACTGATTAGTTAACTGGGATTAAAGTTTATCTTTCATGTTTTCTAATTTCTTAGAGCACTCTGACTTACGTTATTATTTTTTTTTAATTTTTTATTGATAAAAAGGAAACATTGACTAAACCATAAGATAAGGGCCCAACTCCACACAATTTGCACCACCAGAAATCTGTATTACATCCCCTCACCTAATAGCTTTCCTATTCTTTATCCCTCTGGGAGTGTGGACCCAAGGTCATTGTGGGATGCAGAAAGTGGAGGGTCTGGCTTCTGTAATTGTTTCCCCGCTGAACATGGGCATTGACAAATAGATCCATACTCTTAGCCTGCCTCTCTCTTTCCATAGTGGGGCAGGGATCTGGGGAAGTGGGGCTCCAGGACACATTGGTGGGGTTGTCTGTCCAGGAAAGTCTGGTTAGCATCATGCTAGCATCTGGAACCTGGTGGTTGAAAAGAGAGTTAACATACAAAGCCAAAAAAGATGTTGACCAATCATGGACCTAAAGGCTGGAATAGTGCAGGTAAAGAGTTGGGGGGGGGGTCCTCCATTTTGTAGAAAGCTAGTAGGCATATTTGAATTATATTCCAAAGGGCCTGTGGCTAACTCTGAAGCTCTCCTTCTGTGTTTCCTCACCCCTTTATCAAATATCCTTTCAGCTCTTAAATATGCTTCTTCATATGAAGCTTAGATTCTTGGGAAGTTCTCATAATGAACTTTCTATAGTCTGTTAGTCCCATTACGTCTTTTTTTTTTTTTTTTAAGAATTCTATTGTTTCATTTCTATCTGTCTGATTTGGTATGTTTGGTAGTTTGTTTCTGCAACATTTTGGTTTTTTTCTTTTTCTTTTGCTAGTTATTGCTGGCCATCAGGTGGCTCATTTGTTGTAGTCTCTGGGCTTTCCTTTATTTATATGTTGGGTAGAGGTGTAGGAGCTGGGATTATGTTTTTTTATTGTTTCCTTGAGATGTTTTATGTTCCATGTGGTGTACATATGTTTCTCTGTAGGAATTCATTCTGAAACCAAGCTTGAAGGGGTTTACTGCTGGGTTGTTGTTGTGTTCCTAAAAGCAGGGCTCACTTTACTCACTTTACTTTGCTCCCTGCTTTCTTGGTGTGTCCTTGTCTGTAATTCAGTAGACTAACACCCCTGAGGTCATGGATTAAAAGGTCATAAATTCCATTCTCTCACTGCCAATACTGTGTGCTGCCTTGACTACTGCAGTGCGTAGAGGGAATATGGCACTGTACTCTGCTGGAGCTTAGTTTGGTTTCAGTCCTACACCCCTTCTTACCCCAACCATACACTCAAGCATCCACCTGAGGCTATAGTGTTTATTTTTTTTTCACTCTCAGTAATTTTATTTAACATTCACTTCGGACTGTGTCCAGAGACTTCAGGTGTGGAACGACAACCCTTCAGCTTTATCACTCAGGTGAGACCTTTCCTTTCATAGTATTCGCTATAGTGTTTCTACAGATGTCTCAGCTGTATTGGTGAAATTTTTAAGTTTGTTTGTTGTAGATATTTGTTGTTTGGGGGAAAACTCTTATCTGGTTGCTGTTACTCCATGGACACCTATTTTGAATCATAAAATACTGTGGACTATGGCTAGAAACTCTCTTGATTGCTTCTTTTTTCTTTGAGTATCTTACTTACTGGACAGGGGCCCAGGATCTGAAGGGACCCTCACCCTTAGTTCTTGACAGTGTTAAGATCTACTCAAGTGCCCTTTTTCATCAGGAGACAACTCTGTGTTTGTCTTGGATCACTGGACACTTGGGAGCAAAAGACACTATTGATTAGTTAGAATGTATTGTCTCTAGAGAAAAGCCTAACTATAGGCTGTCTGTCTATATTTTTGTTCTCTTAAAATGGCTCTTGGATATGATTCCCTGGGATCTCAGGGTACCAGTTATATCCACTGCACATAAGCAAATTTCACCTCCTCAAAGGACACTACTTTGGATAAACTCTTCTTTGCCCCATTTGTTCAGGAGTAAATTATTTTCTTGAGTTTCTCTGGTGCTCTTTGCAACATGATTTGTTCATACCTTTCCCTCTTCTTTCCTCCTTCCCTCTTCAGAGATTTCCAACACTTTGGATTGTTTTTCTTTGAAGTTTTTTTGTTTTTGTTTTTTTCACTGGGCCATGAAATATCCTTTAGTGTAACCTAACTTCATGCAAATAACATGGAAAATATACTAATGGCCTATCTCACAGGTCCATGCCTAGAGGTATCATCCTCTATCATCAGATAGACACAGTTATGAATATGCTCAGAGTATATTCATGTCAGCATCTAGGAAAGAAGTTACTGGAACAGTCATAACAAAATCTGTCAGACCAGTAGAAGCAGGTCTAGCCAGTCTTGGGGCCTGATCTCTGAACATGATCTCCACCTCTCTCTCCTTGAACAACTCCTGACCACTAAGGTTTTTCTGATATATGCCACTTTTATGTTCACTATTCTATGTTATTTTAACAGTTTATTTATTTTGAATAGAGAAAGAGATTGAGAAGGAAGGGGAGATAGAGAAGGAGCAAGAAAGATACTTACAGCACTACTTCACTTGTGAAGTTTCTACCCTGCACGTGGAGACCGGGGGCTTGAACCCCACTACGTATAGGAGGAAATGCAGAATTTACTCTTAGTCCTTCATGGTAAATGAAAATCATTTTAAGACATTTAAGGAGGCAGAGATGCAGTAATATCAGCATCCAATTTCTGGTGCTCTGACACTTTTTCTGGCTTTTCCGGGTACCATGAGCTCAGGAAAGCCAATCACACTGGATTTCAGTTGCTTTAACTGCAATATAATAGTGTTACCTGTGCACATAGCTTTATCTACCTTCCAGTAATACTTTGACAGTTACAAAAATATGTCAGATACCTGAGTTTTCCAGTGTAGGAATTCATATTATTTATGATGAAGTGAGTAGTTGCTGAGGATTGCATTCTTTTTTTTTTTTTTTCTGTACATTAAGTGAGCACAGATAGCGTGCTTGGGGAGTAGTGAGGAAAATATGTCCTGTTCTCAAGATATCCAGAGTCTAATGTAAACAGAAGTATACAACAAGCTCACAAACAGTTGACTATAATTGTTGTCATAAGCACTGTGTGATAATTCTCATTTTTTGCACCCCTCTGGGTGAAGAGAGGTTTCTGAAGATGCTTTACAAGGCAATTTGTCATATTACAATCTATGAATGCATCTAGTTAATACAGCATGGTATACCTTCACTGCATATAATTTATGCAAGATCAAACGTCAAGCATGTATTTATAAAATATACAGTCAGACTTTAGTCAGCCATGCTTGAGTCTACGTGCAGGCTTTTCCACGTAGACGTGAAGAAGTATTGGATGACCTATTCAGTCTTTCTAAGCCTTACCTAGTTTAAATATAAGGTAAAAGTGCCAAGTATAGTATTACTCCTGCAACACCATTCTAGTGAAGGAAATGGGCTATATGAAAAGCCTAATTATCTTTTAGCATGTGGCAAGGGCAATGATTCCTGTTCTGATGAGGCAAAGACTACAATGGTCAGACTTAGACTCTGAGGGAGTCTCAGTAAGGCTTTGAAGTATACCTCTTAGTTTGCAAAAGTCAAGAGTAAGCCCTTCCATTGCAGAATTTAAAGTTGTACAGAACAGATTCAGTTCAAACCAGAGTGGTCAAGAGTTGTACAGGAAGAGAAAAATGGAGAAATTGTCCAGAATTCAGTGCACAAGTCCCTGAATACCAGGTTAGAATCTAACTTGCCTTAGGAGGAATTATTAGAGAACTCTGAGATTTTTGAAAAACGTGTAAGACTTTCAAATTAATTACAGTTCTAGTTCCTTTCCCAGAGAAATGTTTCAAATGGGTAGAGATGACCAGTATTTATATTCTGGTTTTGTATGATCTTAGAGGAATAGTAGTTTGTGCACAGAATAGTGCATATTGGTCTGAAGAGATTTTCTTGGCCTCTGAGCAGTTCTTGCCAGGGCCCAAGGCATTGTCATGTACATACACATGTATGTGTGAGAGTATGCATTATGTGGGTAAATTTGAAAATGTGCAGGTGTGCATACCTGTATATATCTGCAGCATCTGTGTGCATTGAAGGCTGCAAGAACTCATTGAAGGCTGCAAAAACTCAGGGCAGAGAAGGCAGGTCCCAGTCTTCCATGTGCTGTGACTAATTTTTCCAACATGAGGGTTACACAAAGCAAAATTTGGCTCTGCTCCCTGAGCACATGCAACTTGCATGGCCCCTGCTGTGAACCAGGTGGTGTAGGCCTGCAGGGGGCTGTCTCTGGACTCATCTGTTCTAACCATAACACTGGTGCTCACACTGTGCCCTTGGGGGCCAGATCCCATTCATTTTGATGAACTTCCCAAACCACTATTGGAAAAATGACACCCTCAGTGTTTGAAGTGGTGGTTAAGATGCACGCCTCCCCCCCCCACCCCCCCGCCACACATATAGCTTTTAGTGAGTAATGTTGAGAGAGCAGGGAAGGGTGTATGACGTTATGCCTGGGCAAGAGTGGATTTGATCAGACTAGATACCATGGGTTTCCCTTGAGCATTTTGTTAGTTGGAAGAAAGTGCCTCACAGAAACAAAAGCACAAAGAATTGAATCATAATAAAATCCAGAGGGACTGATGAAAATCATTATGTTTTCTTTCTTCCTTTTTTTCAGCATTATTATTATTATTATTATTATTATTATTATTATTATTTTATCTCCAGGGTTATTGCTGGTGCTTAGTACCTGCACTACAAATCCACTCTCCTAGCAGCTTCCCCCCCTTTTTTTTGCCCTTGTTGTTTATCATTGTTGTTACTATTGTTATTGTTGGACAGGACAGAGAGAAATCGAGGGAGGAGGGGAAAACAGAGAGGGGGAGAGAAAGATAGACACTTGCAGAACTACTTCACCGCTTGTGAAGCTACTCCCCTGCAAGTGAGGAGCTGAGGGGCTCGAACTGGGATCCTTATGCTGGTCCTTGCATCTTGTGCACTTAATGGGCTACACTACTGCCCAGCCCCCATACTAGGTTTTCTTTTAATCACCTAGGCAGAAATCAATAGGATTAAAATTTTTATTTTGATTGGACAGAGAGAAATTGAGGGGGAAAGAGAGGGACAGGGAAAGGTTGGGTGAGACAGAAAGAAAAAGAGAGAGCAAGAGAGAGGGGCACGTGTAGTTAAGTGCATATATTGCAAAGCACATGGATCTAAGTTGGAGCCTGCTATACTCACCTGCAGAGGCTCTACTTTATGAGTGGTAAATCAGGTCTGCAGGTGTTTTCCTTTCTCTCTCTCTCTCTCTCTCTATATATATATATATATATCACCATTGTCTCTCACCTACTAGCTATCTACAAAAGGGAGATCCCCCCAACTCTTCATCTACATTACTCCAACCTTTAAGTTCATGATAAGTCAACAACTTGTTTGCCTTTATATGTTAACTCTCTTTTCAGCCACCAGGTTCCAGATGCTACCATGATGCCAACCAGACTTCCCTGGACAGACAACTCCACCAATGAGTCCTGGAGCTCTGATTCCCCAGAACTATGCCCCATAAGGAAAAGAGAGGGGCAGGCTGGGAGTATGGACTGAACTATAAATGCCCATGTTCAGCAGGGAAGCATTTTTGAAGCCAGATCCTCCACCTTCTGCATCCCACAATGACCTTGGGTCCACACTCCCAGAAGGTTAAAGAATAGGAAAGCTATCGGGGAGGGGATGGGATACGGAGTTCTGGTGGTGGGAATTGTGTGGAGTTGTACCCCTCTTATCATATGGTTTTGTCAGTGTTTTCTTTTTATAAATAAATTTTTAAAAATTAGAAAAGAGAAAGAAAGAAAGAAAGAAAGAAAGAAAGAAAGAAAGAAAGAAAGAAAGAAAGAAAGAAAAAAAGAAAGAAAAAAGAAAGGAAGGAAGAAAATGGCTGCTGGAAGCAGTAAATTTTTAGGACCAGCACCAAGCCCCACTGATAACTCTGTTGGCAATTAAAATTATCCTGTGGTTTTGTTAATGTTTCCTTTTTATAAATAAAAAGTTTTTAAAAAAAGAAGAAAAAATTGTTGTTAGGGGCCAGTATCCCCTCCCCCAAACCTAAGTAACATGTAGTTTTGTCTTACTGATTTATTTTTTTAATAGTTTAGAATGTAGATGTAAATGTAAAATAGAAAATATTTGACATAATTTATCCTAATAAAATATTAGGATGCTGTACAATTAAAAAAAATAAGACAGAGAGAGGGAGAGGGAGAGGGAAAGGGAGGGAAAGGGAGAGAGAGAGAGAGAGAGATGGAGAGAGAGAAAGAGATACAGAGAGACTCTTGCAACATTGCTTCACTATGAAGCTCCCATACTTTCACCTCCCCTTCATTCCCCTCCCCTCATCTCCCCTCCCATCCCCACCCCTTCCCTTTGTAAACCAGATATACTCACATATAGCTTATTGTTGTGTGTGGGACTTCTGAGTCTCAGGCAAAAAAAAAAGTTTTTTTCATAACCATTATGTTATCACCCTCATCCTCTAGATCACTTTTTCATTCAGATAGAGATCCTTATAGAGGTAGAGATATGGCCACAGTGGAGTTTCTTGTGGTGCCATAGTATCTTCCATGTCATACTAGGACTAGAACTTGGGTCTCAAGTATATCGAAGTATGTACCCTACCCACTGAACTGTCTCTATACCCCCATGGATTATTGATATTTGATTGTATTTTGACCTAAACATGAAAGTTTTGGGGTATAATGAAGCACATTTTAATACATTTTATGAACAATATTTTATTGTAGAGGGAGAGAGAGAATATAGAGCAAATTTGAAAGTCAGTAATAGAACAGATACATCATAAATTGCTTTTAGCCTAATGTGGGATGTCTAGTTTGTTTAATGAACAAGTTATGAAATGAATATACCCATAATCTGAAGTTCAGATAGTGTCCAACAAAGACATCTCATTGTTCCCTAAAAAATACAACACTCAAATTGTTAATACATTTCTAATAATGACTTATTCTTTGAAATATTAAATCTCCTAAATGCTTATACCAGGCAGAACAGAAGCAACTGGTGGTGTTCCTTTATAAGACACAGCTATAAGTAAATATCATAAAAGGGCATAAATTATGGTGAGGTTTTGTATGCTACAGCAAATTCTAACAATGGGATTTTCAAAGTTAACCCAATATCCAAATGATTTGGTTATAGCTATATCTATTGCTTTCTTTTCTTTTCTTTTCTTTTCTTTTCTTTTCTTTTTTTTTCTTTTCTTTTCTTTTCTTTTTTTATTGAGTCCAGGGTTTATTGCTGGGGCTTGGTGCCTGCACTACAAATCCACAACTCCTAGGGGCTATTCCCCCCTTTTTTGCCCTTGTTATTTATTGTTACTGTTATTGTTGTTATTGCTGTTGTTGTTGTTGGATAGGACAGAGAGAAATTGAGAAAGGAGGGGAAGACAGAGAGGGGGAGAGAAAGATAGACACCTGCAGACCTGCTTTACAGCTTGTGAAGCAACCACCCCCTGAAGGTGGGGAGCAGGGGGCTCAAACCAGGATCCTTATTCCTGTCCTTGAGCTCAACACCATGTGCGCTTAGCCCGCTGAGCTATCGCTCAACCCCCCATTGCTTTCTTAAACCCTAAGACAGCAGGAACCTTCCCCTTTCTCTATAAAGCCCATATTTCTCCCAGTTCTAAAACCTCTAGGGTGAAGATCACTTTCCTGCATGCTTCTCCCAATTCATACCAAGGGATACTGCAGATCCCATCCCAATCGATGCACCCAGTACCATCTCATCATGTTTTATTCCGACTGCATCCAGAGATGTCAGGCATGGAATGTGAATTCACCAGCTTCATTACTCTGGTCTTTCTACTTGCTTGCTGCACTTACTGGGTCACTGCAAACTACTGTACACTTTTGTTTTAAGTGCTTTTTTTAGCTACCAAATTGCAGATGTTACCATGATCTCAACCTGACATCCCTTGGCAGACAACCTCACAATGGCCCTGAAAACCCATCTCTCCAGAGCCCTGCTATCTAGGGGAAGATAGAAACAGGCTGGGAGTGTGGATTGACTTGCCAATTCCCATGTCCAGTGGAGAAGCAATTACAGAAGCCAGACATTCTACCTTCTGCACCCCATAATGATCTTGAGTCCATGTTTCCAGAGGGGTAAAGAACAGGAAACTTATCAAGGAAGGGGATGGGATATGGAACTCTGGTGGTGGGAATAGTGTGGAATTGTACCCCTCTCAAAAAAAAAAAAAAAACTGAAGGCCACTTATTATAAAACAAGATATATGTTTTGAGAATAGAGAACAAGACTGCATTTTCTCCATTTCCTTCAAGTCCTGACATACGGATGATTTAAGGGCAATATTACTAATATGCAATCATTGTTGGAGACTAGTAATCAATGAATGAAGCAACACAATCACTTATAGACTCAAGGTTTGTGTGCCATAGCAAATTATGTACTAGGAGACTTTTCTACCTTGTTGTCTTTATGCACGTTCACCATATTCCATGTGCATTTTAAAGATTAGTTCTAGGAGTATTTTCCTGATGAGTCTAGCCTACTCAGGGTAGTCCTTTGATGTGGAAAACACATGCTTTAAAATACATCTGGGGGAACCAGCTGATGGTGCATCTGGTTGGGCAGTGCACATGCTACAATGCTCAAGGACCTGGGTTGCAGCCCCTGGTCCCCACCTGCAGGGGGAAAGCTTTGCAAGTGGTGAAGCAGGGCTGCAGGTGTCTCTCTGTCTCTGTCCCTCTCTATCACCCCCTTTCCTCTCAATTTCTGGTTGTCTCTATCCAATAAATAAGTAAAGACAATTTTTTAAAAAATAGGGGTGTTTGGTGGTAGTGCAGTGGATTAAGCACATGTGGAGCAAAGCACAAGGACCTGCATAAGGATCCTGGTTTGAGCCCCAGGCTCCCCACCTACAGGGGAGTCACTTCACAAGCAGTGAAGCAGGTCTCCAGGTGTCTATCTTTCTCTCCCCCTCTCTGTCTTCCCCTTCTCTCTCTCTTTCTCTTTCCTATCTAACAGTGATGACATTAATAACAACAATAATAACTACAACAACAATAAAAAAACAAGGACAACAAAAAAGGGAAAATAAATTAATATTAAAAAACTGTCATGTCAAAAATTATAATTTAAAATGGACCCTGCCACAAAATCTAGCACATAGTGGACCCTTACAATACATTTACAAAATGAATAGGTACAAGAGTAATTGGATCCTGTAAATTCAGTCATTAATCCCCCCAATAAGGAAAAAAAAATAGTCATATTCTAATTTCTTGGTGGAATAAAATGATATAGTTATCATATACTAGTTTATTATCAATGTCAGCTAAGAAAAAAAAAACAGTAAACAAAGCCTCATAGCTAAGCTGGGGTAGGAGGGGCAGGGCATAAGAATGTGAGTTGGAAGATTTTGAGAGGCAAACAAAAATGCAAGTAAGAGTCTTTCTAAAATGGAAACTATTTTTTATCATTTCTCTTATGAATTTTGCCCCTGTGTAAGGTAATTATTGATCTCTAAACAGCCATCTAAATGCCCTCAGCAGTACACCACTTAATAGGAACCACACAGTGAAATCTTTTGTGGAAGAAAATGATAACCATCCCTCTTTGGGGTATAAAGTTTCCCCCTCTTATGTTCTTCTAGAGAGTGTATTTGGTATACCTACAGACAAAATGCTGGACCCAGGATACGGAGATGAAAATGTCAAGATTTCCATCATCAGGAGCTTAAGCAGGACAGAGCAAAGAAATCCTACATGTATATTTTGGGATTTTTGCATATTGGCATTTCTCAAGGCAGAGCCCAGGGGAAAAACACTGCTTTGCTTTGTGCTAGCAATTCATTCCCTCTGGCTCACTCATTCTTTGTTTTTTTGGCTCCAAGTAGAGGCACGTCTGTGTGTATGTTTTAAAGTGCAGTGAACTGCACCATGAAGTTCTTTTTCTCTGCAGATTTTGTAGGTGTAACATCTCAGCCCACACAGCCCACCTGCTCCAATCTCTGTTTCATCTTTAACAACTGGTGTTTGGAACAGTGGTGCTGATTTGGGATTAGTTACTGAAGCATGAAGCAGCCAGATAAAGCTGAGAGGTGGTGAGAGGTACTAGAGCCAGCTGTCCGAACAGTAGCAGCCAGACCTCCTACACTGTCAGAGGACAGGAAGGGCATGAACCCTGGCAGAGTCTCTAGTCTGGAGAGTCTGTTGGGCAACTTGATGTTTAAAAAAGGTAAAAGGAAATTAAAACCTTCTTGGTATATAGATGTGTGAATATCCTTTTTTTTACATGTTATTATAAGAAATTTCCTTTGGGGGGTCAGGCGGTAGTGCAGCGGGTTAAGCACAAGTGGTATGAAGCACAAGGACAGGAGTATGGATCTCAGTTCGAGCCTCGGACCCCCCACCTGAAGAGGGGATCACTTCACAAGCGGTGAAGCAGGTCTGCAGGTGTCTTTCTCTCCCCCTCTCTGTCTTCCCCTCCCCTCTCCATTTCTCTCTGTCCTATCCAACAATGATGACATCAATAACAACAGTAATAATAACTACAACAATAACAACAAAAAAGGGAAAAAAGCAAATAAAAAAAAGAAATTTCCTTTTTCAAAATAAATGATATTTTGGGATAATAACACTATCCATGGGCTTCTATGTGACCCCTGTGAGGCGAATTTTGGGTAGTCCTCTGTCCCATGGATGTTCTAACTAACATAGTAGACAATGATTTGATGACCTGGGATGTTATCCAAATGAACCTTTGTAAGAATTTTAAGGAATGGCCATGGATATCAGGAACCCATGGTGATGTTCCACTGTTGTGATCACTAATACCTCCTCTGGGACCAAAGAGTTCCTTCTCAGCCTAATATCTGTCCTGGTGTCTCAGTTCACTTCCCAGAGGCTCAGTTTGTCTCTGGATTCTAGTGCAATGATAGCCTTACTATTTAGAAAGATTTTTCTCAATGGGGTTGTCGAAAGTTTGCAGTCCCTAAGCCATTGAGTTAGCATGTTCAACTGAGTGGCAGCTCCCATTGAAATGTGATTTAAAGTCAAACATACCACTTAAGGAAATATCTTTCATTTCTAAGGTATACTTTGCCACACACACTCTCTTCTCCTTCTGCCATAGCAACCAGCAACATTCTAAGTAGTCATTCTCTGTCACCCAGTATCTTAGAGTGAAAAATCAGTGGAGGGGGTGTGGCTCTTGTGTTTAAATCTACCCAGATGATTTACTTATGCAGCTTCTGGAAATATCAGTCACTTTATTTTTACCTTTCTTGTAGCAAGGCATGGACATTTCATTTAGTTTATATATTCAGCAATGAATGATCTTTCTTAATGTGTTTTTTTCTTTAAACTTCCCATAGAGATGTTCCAGAGACTCGTTAAATAATTCTGCAAAGCAAAAACCATGAGGTCTGCAGTCAAAGTTTTCTATTCACCAGGCCTTCTCTGAAAAGGAGTTTTTAGAGTTTTGCTTTTTTTTTTTTAATTTTAGAATATTTAGAGAAAATATTGATAAAACTGTGGTTGCAGGCCACTCTGGGTCATTATTACTTATTTTTGTAAATAAGGTTTAGTTGAGACAGAATGCCCTTACTCATTCATGTGTCATATCTGGGTGATTTCACAAGGCAGAGTGGTGTAGTTGTGACAAAGAACTTATGGTTCACAAAGTCAAAAACATCTACTACTTCCTCTACACAAAAACTGTTTGGTAGGAGAAAAATTAAGGAGAGGGCACATATCTATGTATCCAGAAATGTGGTTACAGTGAAACTATTCAATTTGCTAAGTTGAGAACCAGGTATAAGCTTTAGTAGCCAAACATCATTATAATTTTGAGTTTGAATGTTTAGTAAATGTTTGCTTTGTCTTGAAGTTTGGATTTTTGTATTCCCCTCTCTTTCTATGATTGGGATCATTTTGTCTTCCTGTGTGAAATGCAACATTTGAAAACTTTGGGCAATTTCCATCTAAGGGGGCTCTCTTATTTTCCATTTTTGTCTAACTCAGTTGGTTGAAAGATTACCCACCAGGGAGGAGGTCATCTTGATTTGCTCCATTCACTTCTTGCATTAACTTAGTTGTGCTATCTCACTGGGAACATCTCCCTTTCTTACAAAGCTCCTAACTTCACATGAAACCGGAATCTGAGTTTGCCACCTTCAAAACCCATATCCTAGGGATATGGCACAGTGCCAGATGCAGAGAAAGTGCCAACTAGCAGTCAGCACTGAGGAACCCATCCAGAGTCCTCGAGGCTGGGGCTGCAAGAGGAGTCTGATCCTGAAGTTTCAGGAATGTTTCCCACAAAACTCAGGGGCATAGCAATGTAACTTCTTTTATTTCTTTACAGTAAAATGAGATTGCTTTTAGACAATGGAGTTTATGAATTCCAATTCTGAAAATAACCATATTTTTAACTCTTCAATCCCAGTACCTGAGACCATGAGTTATAATCCAGTTACTTCAGCTTTAGAAACTGTATATTAAAATTCAAGGTCTTTGACTGCTCATGTTTTTTTTAAAATTATTACCTTTATTTATTTGATAGCAACAGAAAGGAATTGGGAGAAAGGAGGATATAGAGAGGGAGAGAAACCTGCAGCACTGCTTCATCACTTGTGAAGCTTTCCTTATGCAGATGGGGATGGGGGCTTGAACCTGTGTCCTTGTGCATTGTAACATGCGTGCACAATCAGTGTACTACCACCTGGCCCTGACTGCTGATTTTTCTTAAAGAATCAGGATATCTTGTGTCTATATGAAGGCCTGTATATTATACTCACGTCACCTGCCTACAATTGACCCCTACTGGGTTTTCTCCATGGACATTCACTGTTCTTCTCAATGTAGACATGGTTAACTCCTTCTTGTGATAGTGCTTCTTTTTCTACTTTCCAATATTTCAACATCTTGTAGATTTTTCATCTATTAATGTTCACTGTTTCTGTGAGACTGCTAGTCAGCGTTCAAGCATCATTATGCAGAAGTGGTGATAGAAGTGAAACTTAGGGAGTAGGGAGGTAGCGCAGCGGGTTAAGCCCACGTGGCAGAAAGCACAAGGACCGGCATAAGGATCCCAGTTCAAGCCCCTGCTCCCCACCTGCAGGGGAGTTGCTTCACAGGCAGTGAAGTAGGTCTGCAGGTGTCTGTCTTTCTCTCTCCCTCTCTGTCTTCCCCTCCTCTCTCCATTTCTCTGTCCTATCCAACAATGACGACATCAACAATAATAACTACAACAACAATAAAAACAACAAGGGCAACAAAAAGGAAATAAATAAATAAATAAATACTTTTTAAAAAGTGAAACTTAGTTTCCCTAAATGGCATGGTTTATGCAGATTTTGAGAGTTTGCTTTCACACAAAAGCGCCTGAATCCTCATTCATATGTCTCAATAGATAGATACCGAACTTTATATGAGAACATAAATATCTTGGACAGATTTTCTGTGCCCAGGTGCTGTGGGATCTCCATGTTTTGCAGAGATCTCAATTGTCTTTATTTCATGCTGCACTGAAGGCATTGGAGAGGAAAGGCAAGATAGAAAGGAGAGTACTATTGTACTTTCATGGCTCATTCTCTGATCTTTTCTCTGGCTTTTAAATTGGTGGTTGAAATTCTTTCATAGAAGAAAGGAATTGTCTGATTGAAGCAATCTGTACTATTACAGAGAATAGTAAATTGGCACATGCTCTATGCCCTCATGTTTGTAAGGAGCCAAAGTCAGATGTACAGTGGTTTCACTGTACTAGGGTCACTTTTTCTGTTTTTCATTTCTTCTCAGCTCTGGCTTATGTTAGTGGGGGATTGAACGTGAAACTTTGAAACCTCAGGCTTAATAATCTCTTTATACAAGCATTAAACTATTTACCCCACCCCAAAGTTCACTTTCTCAAAGAGAGCAAGAGAGAGAGAGAGAAAAAAAAAGAGATAGAGAGAGTTAGAGAACAGATCAATGCTTCCCTCAGTATGTGTGGAGGGAATAAACCTAGACAATGCATATAGCTTCTATATGATGAAAAATAAAAAATGACACCATGAAAATGAAAGGAAAGTTAAATTAAGGAGAAACTCAAGTTTATTATATATAAATATGTATGGATGGTGTGTTCATTTGTATGTAATGAATATTAGCTTTTTTAATGAAGATCTAAATTAGGAGACATAATGTCTGCTTTAGAATAGAGATACATGAGTTTTAGATGAGATTTCAAGAATCTGATATATTTGAGTTGGTTTGTATTTTAATTAAGTTGCAGTGTAAGCTCCTTTGCACATAAATTGTTCAACATTTTGTTTTATACCTAAAAAAGTAATCAGGCAATCTAATACTAAGTCTCTCCATGCCAATAAGCCAATGTGTGTGTGTGTGTGTATATATATATATATATATATATATATATATATATATATATATATATATATATATCCTGGCTTAGAAACTACTCAATTCAGTACTATTTTAAGAAAATATAATTTAAAATCTTTTGATTTAGATGACAGAATTGATCTTTCAAATGCTCACATTCCTTAACAAGTTACCCACATTTGCTGGTAAATGTTAGAGTGTTTTTGTATGGCAGCTCTTCAGAAGGAAACAAATATGAAGATGTAAGGCATGCCTGCATACCCCTCTCTATTTGCACCAGTTGACCACAACCTTTTGCTGATATTATTTAAAACATTACTAATTTTATGAATTTTATTTTTGGTTAGAGACAGAGAGAAATTAAGAATGAAGGGAGAGATAGCTAGGGAGAAAGCAAGACACCTGCAACACTGTTTTACTGCTTATGATGCTTCCAGCCTGCAAGGAGTTTGAATCCTGGTCCTTGTGCTTGTAAAGCATGTGATTAACCAGGGACAGCTTATTACAAATTTACATACTCTACATAGATTTTTCTGTCAAGTTAAGTGACTTGGATTATACTGAGCATTGATGTTTTAAGATAAAGCAGAGTCAGTGTCATAGCAATTCAGATACAAAGGCAAATAAGTAACTGCTGTGGAAGATAAGAACAAAGAAACCAAAGGAAAGCTAGCACTCAGAAGAGAAAATCATAATGATACAGGGCATGCATAAAGGATCAAGTCATTAAGGGCTAGGAAGATAGCATATGGTTATGGAAAAGACTTTTTGTGCCTGAGGTTCTGAGGTTCCAGGTTCAGTTCCCAGTACCATCATAAACCAGACTGAAACAGTGGTCTGGTCAATCTTTCTCTCTTATTAACTAATCACTTTGGAAAAGATGTATTCTATATGGAGACATATTAAAGCCATTTTGTATCATAACTAGAAAAAAGAATTGGAGAAACTAAGACTTATTTTCACTTCATTTCATCCAGCTACTGGATATTGTGTAATCTTGACCTGTGTAATATTAACATGATTTTACTTTTATTAGCTGTCATTCAACCCTAGTAAGGGCACAACTATAACTAGTCCTATTTTGTGGTGTGTTGTATTACTCCACAAGAAGTTGTTCCATTCATAATGTTTGCTGCTTTGTCTGCAGTGATTATTCAATTATACAAGAGCATTATATATTTTCTGTGTAAATCATTTAGATACTATATTTTAAAACATTCTATTTAATATGAGGGAGGGAATGAGAGAGAGAAAGCAAGAACCATAGTATCACTCCAGCCTATGCAGTGTTAGGATTGAATTAGGATATCACACATCCAAGTCTCTTGCTCTTCCCACTGAATAATCTTTCCAGTTACCAGTCAGGATATAAATATCCGTAGTAACTAAGACAAAAATCATTGCCCTGAGAAAACTGATAGAATGTGAAATTAAACTAAGGATATCAGATTTATCTAAATCTAATGTTCTTTTATTTTTATTTATAAAAAGGAAACACTGACAAAAACCATAGGTAAGAGGGGTACAACTCTACACAATTCCCAACACCAGAACTCTATATCCCATCCCCTCTTCTGATAGCTTTCCTATTCTTTGTCAGTCTGGGACTATGGACCTAGGGCCATCATGGGAGGCAGAAGATGGAAGGTCTGGCTTCTGCAATTGCTTCCCAGCTGAACATGGGCATTGGGCGGGGTTCTAGGGAAATGGGGCTCCAGGACACATTGGTGGGCTCATCTGCCCAAAGAAGTCTGGTTGGCATCATCTTAGCATCTGGAACCTGGTTTCTGAAAAAAAAAAAAAAGTTAACATACAGAGCCAAAAAAAATGTTGACTAATCATGAACCCAAAGGCTGGAGTAGTTCAGATGAAGAGTTGGGGGGGGGGTGTCTCTGTTTTGTAGACAGTTAGTAGTCCTATTTTAGAAATATTCCAAAGATCCTATGACTATACTAGGTTTTTTTCTTTCTTTTTTTTCTTTTCTTTTTTTCTAAGTTTGACATCTGATATGCAGATGGATCCAAGTTATTGTCTGGGGAGATGATGTCATGGCTGGAAAAAAGACAAGAAAGCTCGATCAGGGAAGAGAGTATCTCCCAAATATGGGAAAGGTGTATAAATATTGTTGACTGTAAACTCCATCAATTTGATCTGATCTGGGGCCCATATTCAGCTGGTTACTGAGGAGAGAAACTAAGATACTCCATCTTAGTAGGCTAAAAAGTCTATGGGAGGAAGCAGTTCTGGGGTCAGGTTGTAGAAATAAGTATAATTTCCATGGATACAACAATAAATTGTGCCTTCTTGTAGATGATATGTTCTGACCTACCCAGGGACGCAACAAAATATATTAAAAGTATTTTATTCAATCCTAGTTGTAGGCTAGGGAATGAACAGAAGATAGGAAAACATTTCTTTAAAATTGCTTAAAAGAAAAATCAACTATTCTTTGAAATAGTGAGTCCCCACTTTTTAGAACTTCCTAACCAGTGACTAAATAAAATCAGAAACAAAGCAGATGATTGAAAGAGAGGGTTGGGGATTGTGCTGTGTCAGATGTTTCTAAGAACCCATCCAACCCTGAAATGCTCTGAGACTCAGAATGTGTCCTACAAGATTTACATATCAGTATATTTGTTATGATAATATACTTGGATGATGACTAATATTGTCATAATGTGATAAGATCTGAATAATCTAGTAACAACTACATATTTAAGAACGAAAGAAGAATGCACAATTCTAAACATTTGCGATATTTCCAAGACATTTCTATGTTCTGAGGACAGAGGACTATAATGATTTTGGCCCATAAAGCCCAACTAGTTATAATGAATTCATATTCATTACGTGCATATTCAGAAAACTATGCTTACTGATTGATAGCATATAAATTTGGATTTTAACAGTAGCTCAATTAACAACAACAATGTACTATATTAGGATCTCCCTATCATAGACAGTAAGATCTTCATGGTTTTCTTTTTCTTATTATGTACTAACAATCAAGTTGAATTCAGAAGTCAACCCAATTTCCCATAATTAACAACCAACAAATTAATATGCATGTAAAATTATTAAGAAATTTATATTTCTTTATTATAGACAAGTTAAATGCTGGGTACATAATTATAGGCTGCATTTAAAAGAAAGGGTTCATGGTTGACATATAAAGCCATTGTATTGTTTGTCTGACTCTAACACTGCTTATGAAACTGAATTTTCAACTCCTAGATTTCAAGATTACAAAAGTGTATACAAATCATGAGGATTGACTTCTATAGACATAAAAAAGAAAGCCGACAATGTAGTAATATACCAAATACAAATAAGTCAAGTGTAAATAAAAATGAAGCCCTTAAAGGAAATTATAGCCAGGATTATCATAAGGCTAGTTGAATATCACTTAGATTTCCTGGTAGACAGATACAGAATGCTATGTATACCTTATAGTTGACCAAAACCTTCATCTGACTAGGTTTCATATTAAGAGGAGAGAAAAATTTCAAGATCTTTTCTTTCATAATTCATCTACTCAAAGATACTCTTCACAATTCAATACTTATAAAATTGGCATACTTATAGTAATTAGCATTACTAGAAAATATTGGATCCTGATATAATTTTCAGCCTTTTTCTTTCTTGGTGGTATACAAATCATGCACTGATTTCATACATTGTACTATAAATATATATATATATATAATATTATTATCCTGATTTTTGATTTAATAATTTGATTTATCTTTCATTCTCAATAAAAATGTTATTTCATATGTCTTCTTTCTGTATATCAACAGTCACCACAAGATAGTTTTTCCTTAAATGTCTTGCCTATAATATCAAAGATGGTTCATTAGACATTGAATTTACAGTCCTTTCCAGAGTAGGGAAATGTTTCTGAAAATTAAAATCCTAACCAAAGATGACTTGTCCCAATGTTCTTTGCTTCTAAAACCTGTGATTTTAGCTGGAGGAATGTAAGTAGAAATAAAGTGTTTACCTCCAGTCTATAGGATTTAACAGGCAGGTATGCTTCAATCTGTTCTTTCTCTGATCTGAATTTGTAGGTTAGCACAATGCAATGCACAAAAGCTACTCAAATTATTTTAACATAAAATGTATCATATTTTGTATCCCTGATGTGCTGATATAAACTTTGCTAGTTATTTCAATTAATATCTAAGTGCTCAAGTGCTTTCATAGGGGTTAAAAAAATAACGGTGCTGTTTAAAGGATTTCACATTCACCACGTATAATAAAATACAAGTAGAATTCTGGTTAAGATAGAATTGCTTATGTAAATCAGTATGCTTGCTGAAAATCATAAGATGCCTTGAGGAAAATACACAAATATATTTAAAGTTCTTCGTGAACTAGTGATGAATGAGGTCTAACAGCACCAAGATTTCAGGAAGGAGGCAATCTTAGAGATTAAGCTCGACACCTGGAATTATTTCCCCAGTGATAAGAGTATTTGTTAAATCTGTTTATTGAGAAGGAGTGTGAGAATCTGAGAGTCACACAAACAGTAGACTCATACTTAGGAAAGAGAAAAAACAAAAAGATACAGCCTTAAAGTTTCTATAGTCAGATCTATAGACATAGGGATAGAAAAAGCAGAGATTTGTGTGGTTCTGTGCCTAATAAAGAAACTTCACAAGGAAAGACCCTACAGTATATTAAGAAATAAATCTTTGAAAGCAGAAAATAAAGTGGAATATAGATTTCCATAATACAGTTACTACAGGTAGAAAAACTTCTTAATCATATATTCTAAGAAATGCATCTTTAGAAAATTTTTTGTGTGTGAATGTTATCATATGCATAATGATTTTTGCATTAGCTATTCTTTGGAAAATTCCTTGACATCATGAAAGAACTTTCTGAATGACCTCTAGATGTAATTTATACACTCCTTGGTGATTTCATCCCAAGCCCATGAAAGGCTTGAGATTCACTTACATTTGCAATCCATCAGTGTCTTCTCAGTGTTCTCAGCTACAGGAATAGCCTAGTAAAAAGTCTTAATAAATAGTTCTTAAAATAATCTCTAATGAGCTCGGGGAGGTGGCAGAGCAGGTTAAGCATATATGGCAAGAAGCGCAAACACCCGTGTAAGAATCCTGGTTTGAGCCCCACCCAGGTTCCCCACCTGCAGGACGTCGCTTCACAATCTTTATCTCCCCCTCTCTGTTTCCCCTCCTCTCTCCATTTCTCTCTGTCCTTTTGAACAATAATGACAGCAATAATAATAACAACAGCAATGATAAACAACAGGGGCAATAAAAGGGAAAATATAGCCTCCAGGAGCAGTGGATTCGTAGTGCAGGCACCGGTACCCCAGTGATAACCCTGGAAGCAAGAAGAAAAAGAAAAAGAAAAAAAAAAAGAAAAAAGAAAAAGTAAATATATAAAAATAAAATAATGTATTTAAAAATAATAATATAATTACTTTATCTATTTTTTTGGCTCAAAGACATGATATAGTGGAAGACACAGCACTATGATAGTTGGATGTGGATCACCAATAAAAGGACTATATATGGAGAATAGTCAACCATAAGCAAAATGCTTAAAGACGTTATTTTCCAAATTATAATTGCCTACATTGCCAGCACAGCAATTCAAGAGGGTATTTTCTAAAAGAAATTAGATTATTCATCACTTCTTATTGCTCTTATAGTACACTAAACAGGAGCTTATTAATATGCTTGAAAGTCTTGGAGTGTTCAACATATCAACTCACAGAGTTTTAATCCGGAGACTGTAACATTATCTCCTTCTCAATAACCATTTTTTTGTACTAAAAAAATGAAATATAACATTAATTTGACCTTTTTATGACTGGATGTTCACTCAAGATTATATTTTCAGAATAGGGAGACTCATTTTTTTAACTTTTTTATAATCTATTTATTTATTGGGTAGATGTAGTCAGAAATCTAGAAGGATGGGAAATATAGAGAGGAAAAGAGACAGAGAGACACCTACAGCACTTCATCACTTGCAAAACTTTCCTCCTGTAGATGAGGACTGGACCAGGGCTCAAACCTAGGTTCATTTCACTGTGATATGTGTGCTCAATCAGGTGCATCACCACCTGGCCACTGGGGATGCTCATTCTTATCAAAGATTTCCTTAGGCAAGCAATTTCCTTGACTTGAACCTAAATCATGCACATGGCACCCCATGCCTGCACTTTACGAGGTGAGTTATCCTGCCAGTCCTTGGGAATGATTCTTGATTTGGTTAAACCACCCTGAACTGGAAGTATAATCAGTACTGCAACCAAGGTCAGTTTTTTCTTTCAACATTACAAACCAATATTTTACTTTGGTCATTACTGTCTTGGTTCTGAGAAGGATATATCCAGATTATTAGATGTTTTCCCATATCTGAAGTAAACATTTCTCAAAATGTTGTTATTCTCACTATTCTCTTTTCTTTTTTTTATTTAAGAAAGGATTAATTAACAAAACCATAGGGTAGGAGGGATACAACTCCACACAATTCCTACCACCCAATCTCTATAACCCACCCCCTCCCCTGATAGCTTTCCCATTCTCTATCCCTCTGGGAGCATGGACCCAGGGTCATTGTGGGTTGCAGAAGGTAGAAGGTCTGGCTTCTGTAATTGCTTCCCCGCTGAACATGGGCGTTGACTGGTCAGTCCATATTCCCAGTCTGCCTCTCTCTTTCCCTAGTAGGGTGGTTCTCTGGGGAAGCAGAGCTCCAGGACATATTGGTGGGGCCTTCAGTCCAGGGAAGCCTGGCCGGCATCCTGATGGCATCTGGAACCTGGTGACTGAAAAGAGAGTTAATATATGAAGCCAAACAAATTGTTGAGCAATCATGGACACAGAGATTGGAATAGTGGAGAGGAAGTATTAGGGGGGTACTCACTGCAAACTCTAGTGCACTTCTGCTTTCAGGCATATATTTTGCAGTAGTTTACGGATACGTGTGAACATATGCTCTCTCTCACAGAAATTGGTGTATATCTAGGTTTGGGGACTTTGTTAGAAAGTGAACCACCTGAGATGGAATTAGAGTATACTATGAAAGGAAAGGTCTCACCCAAGTAATGAAGTTGAAGGGTTGTCATTCCACACGTGAAGTCTCTGGACACAGTCTGAAGTGAAGCATGTTGAGGTGGCAATCGTTGGGTTGGTTAGGTTGTGATTGGCAGATGCAATATTATTTGATATGGATTGGGAGAGGCATACGGGAAAGTGGGCCCTATCCAATGGTTCCAGGACTGGGGAAAGTAGAGGCTCTATAGTGGAGATGTGAGGTTTCTGCTGTCTTAGGGTTCCAAAAGACAATCGATAGTTAATGTTATCACATTATTTGGTAATTGGGTTAACTTTGAAAAGTCCTTTTGTTAGGGTTTGCTGTACAGTACCCATTATCTTGTATATAGCTATGCTATTGGTTGCTTCTGATCTACTTGGTCTAGGTTTTGAGAGAGTCTGCATATCAATTATACAGCCTATATATTGAAAAGATTCAGATTGTGTTTTGAAAAACTTCGAGACATACAATTAATTTTCCCCCTCTCATATTAATTAACTAGTGATTTATATGACTACATTTTACTAGGAGTGTAAATAAACACCAATCCCACCACCAAAAGACTGTGACCCATCCCTCCTACCCACTCCCACCCCCCACTGGCCCAGGAAGCTGCATGTCTACCCCTCACCACTGGGTTTTTACTTTGGTGCCCTACTTATAATTTGGTCAGGTCCTGCTTTTAGTTTCCCTTTCAGATCTTCTTACTCAACTTCTGTTGATGAGTGGGATCATCCCATAATCATCTTTATCTTTCTGATTTAGCTCACTTAACATAATTCCTTCTAGCTCTGTCCAAGATGGGTCAGAGAAGGTGGGTTCATTGTTCTTGATAGCTGCATAGTATTCCATTATGTATATATACTGCAGCTTTCTCAGCACACATCAGTTGTTGGGCACGTGGGAGCTTCCAGGTTTGAGCTATTATGAATTGTGCTGCTATGAACATAGGAGTACACAGCTCTTTTTGGTTGGGTGTTATGGAGTCCTTGGGGTATAACCCCAGGAGCGGAATTATTGGGTCATATGGAAGGTCCATGTCTAGCCTTCTGAGAGTTTTCCAGACTGCTCTCCACAGAGGCTGTACCAATTTACATTCCCACCAGCAATGTAAAAGGGTTCCTCTGTCCCCACATCCTCTCCAGCATTTGTTGCTGCTGTCCTTTTTGATGTATGCCATTCTTACAGGAGTGAGGTGGTATCTTAGTGTTGTCTTAATTTGCATTTCTCTGACAATCAGTGACCTAGAGCAGTTTTTCATATGTTTGTTAGCCTTTTGAATCTCCTCTGTAGTGAATGTTTTGTTCATATCCTCTGCCCATTTTTGGATGGGGTCATTTGCTTTTTTGGTGCTAAGTTTGCTGAGCTCTTTATATATTTTGGTGATTAGTTTCTTGTCTGATGTACGGCATGTGAAGATTTTCTCCCATTCTGTGAGGGGTCTCTTTGTTTGTTTAATAGTTTCTTTGGATGTGCAGAAGCATTTCAATTTGATGTAGTCCCATTGGTTTGTTTCTGCTTTAGTCTTCCTTGCAGTTGGGTTTGATTCATCAAAGATGTCCTTGAGGTGTAGGTGGGAAACTGTTTTACCAATGTTTTCCTCTATGTATTTGAACGTTTCTGGTCTGACATCTAGGTCTTTGATCCATTTGGAGTTGATTTTTGTTTCTGGTGAGATAAAGTGGTTCAATTTCATTCTTCTGCATGTTACAACCCAGTTTTCCCAGCACCATTTATTGAAGAGAGCCTCCTTTTTCCTTTTGATCCTTTGGGCCCCCTTATCAAAGATTAGATGTCCATAGGTGTGGGGATTTATTTCTGGGCTTTCAATTCTGTTCCACTGGTCTGTGTGCCTATTTTTGTTCCAGTACCATGCTGTTTTGATGATGATGGCTTTATAATATAGTGTAAGGTCTGGGAGTGTGATGCCTCCATTTCTGTTTCTTTTCCTTAAGATGGTTTTGGCAATTCTGGGTGTTTTCAGGTTCCAGATAAATGATTGTAGTGTTTGTCCTATTCTTTTAAAGAATATTGGTGCAACTTTGATGGATATTGCATTAAATTTGTATATGGCTTTGGGGAGAATATTCATTTTGATGATATTTATTCTTCCAATCCATGAGCATGGGATATCTTTCCATTTCTTGGTATCAGTTTCTATTTCCTTGAGTAGCGACTCATAGTTTTCAGTATATAAGTCTTTCACTTCTTTAGTCAACTTTATTCCTTGGCATTTGATTGATTTTGCTGAAACAGTAAATGGGAGTGATTTCTGGATGTCTTCTTCTTCAGATTTAGTGTTTGCATAAAGAAATGCCACTGATTTTTGTACATTGATTTTGTAGCCTGACACCTTGCTATATTGCCTAATAACTTCCAGTAATTTTCTGATGGATTCTTTAGGTTTTTCTATGTATACTATCATATCATCTGCAAATAGTGAGAGCTTGACTTCTTCCCTTCCAATCTGTATTCCTTTGACTCCTTTCTCTTGCCTGATTGCTATGGCAAGAACTTCCAGTACTATGTTGAAGAGTAATGGTGACTAGCCGTGTCTAGTCCCCAATATGAGAGGGAATGCTTTCAGCTTCTGTCCATTGAGTATGATTTTGGCTGTAGGTTTGCTATATATAGACTCCACTATCTTGAGGAATTCCCCATCTATTCCCATTTTTTGTAGAGTTTTGAGCATGAATGGGTGTTGGATTTTGTCATAGGCTTTCTCTGCATCTATTGAGATAATCATGTGGTTTTTGGCTTGGCTTTTATTGATGTGGTGAATGACATTGATTGACTTATGGATGTTGAACCAGCCTTGCATTCCTGGGATGAATCCCACTTGGTCATGATGAACAATCTTTTTGATATGTTGCTGTATCCGGTTGACCAAGATCTTGTTTAATATTTTGGCATCTATGTTCATCAGCGATATTGGTCTGTACTTTTCCTTTTTTGTTCTGTCCCTGTCAGTTTTTGGTATCAGGGTGATGTTGGCTTCATAGAAGGTGGAAGGGAGTATTTCTGTTTCTTCAATCTTATGGAAAAGCTTAAAAGTATGGGTACTAACTGTTTCCTGAAAGTTTTGTAGAATTCATTTGTGAAGCCACCTGGTCCAGGAATTTTGTTGTTGGGGAGGTTCTTAATAATGGTTTCAATTTCTTTGTCTGTGATTGGTGCATTTAGATTTTGTGGTTCTTCTTGGTTCAGTTTTGGAAGGGCATATGCTTCTCGCAATTGTTCCATTTCTTCCAGATTCTCTAGCTTGGTGGTGTATAGTTCTTTATAGAAGTTTCGCAGGATTCTCTGGATTTCTGTGGTGTGAGTTGTGATATCTCCTACATCATTTACAATTCTATTAATTTGAGTCTTCTCTCTTTTTTGTTTGGTGAGTCTGGCTAGAGGGTTGTCAATTTTGTTTAATCTTTCAAAGAACCAACATTTGGCTTCATTGATCTTTTGTATGGTTCTTTTATTTTCGATGTTGTTTATTTCTGCTCTAACTTTAGTGATTTCTGTCCTTCTGGTTGCTATAGGGTTCCTTTGTTTTTCTTCCTCTAAGTCCTTGAGGTGTGCAGTAAGGTTGTTCATTTGAGCTTCTTCTTGGTGTTTAATATGTGATTGTATGGCTCTAAGATTCCCTCTCAGTACTGCTTTAGCTGTGTCCCAAATATTTTGATAGGTTGTGTCTTCATTTTCATTTGTTTACAGGAACATTTGAATTTCCTGCTTGAGTGAATCTCTGACCCAGTGGTTCTTAAGGAGTATGTTGTTTAGTTTCCAAATTCTGTGACTTTTAATAATTGTCTGTTTGTTGTTAAATGTTAGTTTTACTCCACTTTGGTCTGAGAAGATACTTGGGATGGTTTCAATGTTCTTGAATTTATTGATGCTGTCTTTGTGGCCTAACATGTGGTCTATCCTTGAGTATGTGTTATGTGGATTTGAAAAGAAGGTGTATTCCAGTTTTGGATATGAAGGACTCTGAAAATGTCCAAGAAGTCTAGTCTGTCAATCTCTTCATATAATTCTCTTGTCTCTTTGTTGGTTCTCTGCTTTGTTGATCTGTCTAAGTGTGAGAGTGGGGTATTGAAGTCTCCCACTATTATTGTATTACTATTGATGTATTTTTGAAATTCTTTCAGTAAGTGCTTGACCTATTATATGGTCCCTCATTGTGTGCATAGATGTGAATAATTGTTAAGTCTTCTTGTCTGATTGATCCTCTAATCATTATGTAATGTCCTTGCCTATCTTTTATTACTTTATTTAATTTAAAATCTATTGTGTCTGAGATGAGAATGGCTGTTCCTGTCCTTTTTTGTGGTCCGTTAGCCTGTATGATATTTTCCCATCCTTTCACTTTAAGTCTGTGTTTATCTTGTTGTGACAGATGGGATTCTTGCAAGCAGCATATGGTTGGATTATGTTTTCTGATTCATCCCCCAACTCTGTGCCTTTTGATCGGTGAGTTTAAGCCATTGACATTTATTGATATTATGGATTTAATGTATTGTAGTGCCATTGTTCAAAAAAAATTTTTTTTTGTTTGCTCTGATATATTGCCAGTATTATAGTGATGTTCTTGTTTATAAGAGGTCTTTTAGAACCTCTTTCAGGGCTGGTTTGGTGATGGTTGCCTCCTTTAACTGTTGTTTGTCTAAGAAGGTTTTGCTCCCTCCATCTAGTTTGAATGAAAGTCTAACAGGATATATTATCCTTGGTTGAAACGCTTTTTCATTCAGGGCTCGATAGATATCTTGCCACTCCCTTCTGGCTTTTAGAGTTTGAGTGGAGAAGTCTTCAGATAATCTTAGGGGTTTTCCCTTGTATGTGACTTTTTGTTTCTCTCTTGCAGCCTTTCGGATCCTTTCTTTATCCTTACTTCTTCTCATTGTGACTATGATGTGTCTTGGTGTCTTCAGGTCTGGGTTGATTCTGTTTGGTACTCTCTGGGCCTCTTGAATCTTGATGTCCTTACTGTTCTTCAGGTCTGAGAAGTTTTCTTTTATTATTTCCTCTAGAATGTTTGCTTCCCCTTCCTCTCTTTCTTCCTCTGGCAGGCCAATTATGTGAATGTTACTTCTTTTGAGATCATCCCATATGTCTCTGTTGTTGTTTTCAGTGTCTCTCAATCTCTTTTTAAGCTCTTTCACCTCTTTCTTAGTTTTCTCTAACTCATCTTCTGTCTGAGTAATTCTGTTTTCTGCTTCTGTTAGTCTGCTTTCCCTTGCCTCAGCTTCTTTCTTCATTACAGCTATTTCAGCTTTTAGTTCTCTAATTGCCTCAAGATAATTAGTATTTTCCTTGGGGGTCTCAACTGTTGTTTCCCTAATACTGCCATTCCTTTCCTCCAATGTTGTTTTCATTTCTGTGATTAATAAGTTTATTATTGCTGCATATTTTTCTTATCTATGGTTACTTCTGGCTGATTTGTAGTTTCTTCTGGGCTCTTGTCTTCATTCATTGGAGTAGTAGTTTTATTTGTTTTTGATCTACCCATTTTTTTGATTTATGTGTTTCTTTTTTATGCTCTGTTGTTCCTCTGTTGTTGTGTCTTGAGCACAAGCAATACTGTACTAAATACCTTTATGACAATTGCACTCACCAACCTCAGGAATTATAGTAGCAAGTGAAGTAAGTATTGAAGCAGTTTAATCACTACGAGTTAGCCAAACAATTTCTCCACTGTGTGAAAAAATAGTAACCAAATCCCAGTGAAGAAGAAAGAGAAAAGAAAGAAGGGATAGCAAGAATAGACAGTTATGTGAATCTATTATCCACTGTATATTCTAGGGTTAACAAGAGGGGAAAGGGAAGTAGAGCAGAGATACACACATAGAGAGTCCACTCTGAGTCAGATTTCTTTCCCAAAATAATTCACAAATTCAGAAAGGCAAAGAAGAATGAAGGAAGAAGTATATGACAAGATAAAAAAAGAAGAAAAGAAAGAAAAAAGAGACAAGAGAGAGAAAAGAGAAAAGACAAGAAAAAGAGCTGTAATTAAAGAGGTGTGAAAGGAATTTTTTTTGATTATTTTATTTTTAATTTAATTTTTTTAATTAGCTAGGAGGAGGAGAGAGGGGAGAGTCTGTAGAGGAGGTAGGAGTAACGAGACAAGTTCCTCCCACAATAGATAAGAGGCCCACTACCCTAGCCATGAAAGATACCCTAAGAGTTAATTCTGATCAACCTAAAGGGGGGGAAGATATATGCCTTTATATAATATTAATAATAAAATAGAGCAGGATATAATAAAAAAAAATCCTGTCCCAGATTACCTCAAACCTCGTGATCAGAGGCAGCTGATTGTTAAGAAATAGAAAAAAAAAAAAAAAAACCTCAGGACTGGACAAGGATAGTTGAAATAGACAGTTATGCAAATCTACTATCCACTGTATATTCTAGGGGTAGCTAAAGGAGGAATGGAAGTTGAGCAGAGATACTCGCAGTGAGAATCCAACTCTGAGTCAGAATTCTTCCCCCAAATAATTCCCAAATGTGTATTATTGAATAAAAAAGCACACTGTTTGGTGGTGTGGGGGATGGGGCCTGTGGCTTTGGAAGCTGTAGGATTAAGGAAGAAAAGATGACAAGAGATGAGAAAAAGAAAAAAAAAGAAAGAGATAGAGAAAAAAGAAAAAAATAAGAAAACGAACAGTCATAAAAGAGCGGTGAAAGGAAAGAGGTTCTTTTTTAATTTATTTTTAATTATTTAATTACCTATGTGTGGTGAGGTGGGAGGGTGGCTACTTAGAAAGAAAAAAGGCCAGAGGTTTCAGAAGGGTATAGACTTAGAATGAATGATACTCCCTGATGGGACAGAAATCTTGGTAAAGAAAGAGGCTCAGCAGGGGAGCCTGCTAGGAGCTGGTCCCCAGGGACTGGTTATGGGGGGAGGGAAGGAGGTGTGCTTAATAATTTAAAAGAAAGAAATTTTTCCCCTTTTTTTCTACTCTTTTTTAACCCAAATTAAGTTATAGTCACCTCGTTGGTGTCACCGCTAGGACCCCTTATTGACTGGCCTACTAAAGGCAGAAAATCCTACCGTTTCCAGAAGATGTGGTCAGAGCTCAAGCCACTAGCAGCTTCTCAGTCCACCATCTTCTGGGAACCCCCTATTCTCACTATTTTCAATGAAACAATTCCTTGAACAAATTTCATCACATTGTTCTCGCTTTTCAACTATATAGGTATGATGGAATGGTTTGGTTGGTGAAGAAATAACCACCAATGATTTTCCACTTTTATTGTCCATAATCACTCTTTTAAAATATTTTTTTAATATTTATTTATTTTCCTCCAGGGTTATTTCTGGGCTCTGTGCCTGCACCATGAATCCAACACTCCTGGAGGTCATTTTTCCCCTTTGTTGCCCTTGTTGTTGTAGCCTCGTTGTGGTTATCATTGCCATTGTTGACACTGTTCGTTGTTGGATAGGACAGAGAGAAATGGAGAGAGGAGGGGAAAGCAGAGAGGGGGAGAGAAAGACACCTGCAGACCTGCTTCACCGCCTGTGAAGCGATTCCCCTGCAGGTGGGGAGCTGGGGGCTCGAACCGGGAGCCTTACACTGGTCCCTGCGCTTTGCGACACGTGTGCTTAACCCACTGCGCCATCGCCCGACCCTCCCATAATCACTTTTAATGTCGTTTTTCAGGTCATTTCCTCCTTATGGACTATTATTGGCAAAACTGAGAGTGAATGCTGAAAGCTCAGAGACCATGAAGGAAAAAATCTTAAATCAAATATAGGGAAATGAAATCAAAAGACTCAGTACTTTATGAAATGCATGAGCTTTTTACCAGTTTAAAAGGTTAAGATACTTTGATGGCTTTTTCCTTGCAGGCAATAGGAATTCTGGAACACCATGATAGCTATGCAGTCATTCATTTACTGAATGTCATAAGGCAGCACCTGCCTTTATTGGAACTAAGCAAAATGTATTAATAAATATTACTTATTATACATACAGGGGTTTAGAAAAAGAAAATATATGCAAAGAAATTGAACAGAAAATATCACAATCTACACTTCAGACTTAAAAGTAAAATTAATATAATCTGAAATTGAAACTGAATTGTGAGTTTAACTGTGGGTTTAGTTTCCCAGAAAATAGATGAATAAAAAACAATCCAAATGGTGGGGCAGGGTTGTGGTTGAGAGCATCCATTGCCACGCACAAACACCCGGACACCAGCCCAAGCTTGCAACCTGCAGGGGGACCCTTCAAGAATCGTGAAACAGATCTGCAGGTATGTATCTTTCTCTCTCCTCTCTTTCCTTTTTCTCCTACCTCTTAATTTCTCTCTGTCCTGTCAAATAAGATAAAAAGAAAAAGGAAACAAAAAGAATGGCCACCAGGAAAAGAGATGGATTCATAGAGCTCCAGCGATAACCCTGGTGGTAACAAATAATAATAATGATAATAGCTATAACAACAATAATAAAAATCCAAACAACAGCAAAGAGAATAAAGTGAATACAAATTATAGGGGACAAATAGAAGAAAAATGAGAAACATACTGAAAAGAATTCCACAAATATGTATTTGAAGTCTCTGAAAGGAAAAAAAAAAACATCATAGAGAATGGGCAATAACTGGAGCCAGGCAGTAGCATGCCTAGTTAAGTGCACACATTACTATGCAAAAGTTTATAGGTTCAAGTCCCTTGTCCCCACCTGCAGAAGGAAAGCTTCACAAGTAGTGAAATAGAGCTGCAGGTGTCTCTCCATCTCTCCCCATCTCTATACCTCCTCTCTCAATTTTTCACTCTCTATTCAGTAATAAATAAAAAACATTTAAAAAAGAGAGAATGGGAAAAAACTCAACTTGAAGTGGCAATGACTAAAAAATTTCAAAATGGGTAAATAATGCATATGTAAGGAGTTGTGAACCTTCAGTAACTCTATATAGGCAGGATAAAAACAAATAAAACTGCATCTACATACATTATAGAAATCTGACATATATCATAGTTTAAAAACAGTCACAAATGGGAGAGGAAATAAAATTTGTTTGAAAGTACCTACCATAATACTGATGGATAATTTACCCTTTTATAAATATATACTTTCATAAGAGAGAGAGAGAAAGAGAGAGAGAGAGAGAAGGAGAAGTAGAGGGAGAGGGAGAAGTAGAGGGAGAGGGAGGGATAGAGAGGGAGAGAGAGAGAGAGAGAGAGAGAGAGAGAGAGAGAAGACATAGAGACACAGAGAAGGAGAGACTAGAGCACTGCTTAGTTTAGGCACAGAGTGTTGAAGGAGAGAAGTCACGACCTCAAACATGGAAGTCTCTTGTGCCACCTCAGCAAATCTTCCCAGTCCAGTGGCTAACTTCTTAAAGGAAATGATTTAATATAGAAGTCAATGGAAAGACTTGTGAGGAAATTTATTTTTACTAACCTAGAATTGCACTGCTAATTAAAATATTCTGAAAGTGAAGGCTAAATAAAGCTATTTCCCACAAACAGAAATGGAGAAAATGTTTTCCAGCATATCTTCACTAAAATAAGAATAAAGGAGAGAAGAAAACACCTCTCAGAAAGCAGTGCAAAATATATAAAGCAACAAACAGTAACAGGAGAGTGAATAAGTGGGTAATTATAAAGAAACATTGAATACACAAAACAATGAAACGTCTGGTGCTATTTAAAATATGTGTGGTATTAAAACATATGAAAACAATCACTCAAAAAACAAGAAATAAATGAAGATAAAGAGTAAAATGTTTCCAGCACTACTGAGAATGTGATCAATGTATACTTTGTATTCAGCAACTGTAAATCATAGAAGCCTAATGTCTAATTTTCCAACTAGGAAAATTATTTTTAAAAACAAGTTAATATATACTTACCAACATAATGAAAAAGAAATCAAACAGTAATTATACGCCTTCCACAATAAGTCTAAAGAAGAGAGGAAAGAAAATCTGAATCAATTTCATTAAATAGAAAACGTAATAGAAATTGATAAGTATATACCTCAATACATATGAACTATAGGAAGTGTAAAAAAGAAGCCAATTTTTCTAATTGAAATGTTACATTGTCCAAACAAGATACTGCACACTATAACTGTCTTGGAAATATTTTTAATAATTCATAACTGTTCAGCAAATCCAATCTGTTCTTAAATGCTTCCTATAAATAAAAAACTAAGACTAGATAGTTTTATCAGACATTTATTCAAATGTACTTTTTAAAAACTTCACCAATTTTCATTAAATATTTCAGATGCAATGAAAAGGAAACTCTTTGGAGCTACCTTTATGAGGCAAGTTTAACCTTTAAATCTGCTTGTCTTAATGAAACTGCAAAGAAGAAACTTACAGCTCATTCTATCTTATAGAGATGCTAAAAGAACACAGAAACACACACACACACACACACACACACACACACACACACAAGAGAATAATAAATCATAGCCAAAGAAATTTATTTCAAGAATATCAAGTACCAAGGTAGTTTAACTTTAGACACAGTAGTTTAATTTTTTATCATAGACTTAAGTAAATCCTCATTCCAGCTCAATCGATTCAGATTCTCTCCATGTCAGTCAGATCTTCTACATTTGACTTGATGGTACCATTGCCGAGCGAGTTAATCAACATATATATCACCAAATTGAAAAATGTATGTTTGAATTACATGAATAACAAATAATTGGGTGGGTTTGACTGCATTTTAAGTTTACATTAATTGCTATATTTTAATGATTTTATTTCTACCAAAAATATGTTTGGAGAATTGCAGAATATGAGGCAGTAACAAAAATCTACCATAATTATTCATCATCTTCATTGCTTTGGGTGAAATAAAGCCTGGATGATCTGAGACCAACTTCAGAATAACACGGGAAATCATCAGAGACTGTTAAGTCTGCAAGGTTTTGTGGCATCACAGATTCTGCTTGCATTCTTTGGCCAAAAAAAAATTCTTACTCAGAATATTCTTTTTTTTTTTACCTTGTCTGAAATGTATACTTAGATGAGAACACAAGCTTCATAAATATAGAGATAGATAAAAGAATCTGCAACTCTTTTTCTTTATGTAATTTAGAGATACTCCAGTTGTCCTACATTTTTCTTTTTTAAAAAATATTTATTTTTCATTTTTGTTGTCCTTTTTTATTGTTGTTGTAGTTTTTATTGTTGTTATTGATGTCATCGTTATTAGGACAGAGAGAAATGGAGAGATGAGGGAAAACAGGGAGGGGGAAAGAAAGATAGACATCTGCAGACCTGCTTCACTGCCTGTGAAGCGACTCCCTTGTAGGTGGGGAGCTGGGGGCTCAATCCAGCTCCCCACCTGGTCCTTGTGCTATGCACCATGTGCGCTTAACCCGCTGTGCTACTGCCTGACTCCCTGTCTCACATTTTTCTACAATATGCTTTACATATATCTTTGCATTCCAGTTAAGTACTACTACCAGAACAACTGTAAGGTAGCTTACAATCTTATGAGCAGCTCTTCTGTTTATGACCTGAAGGAAGAGATAAACAGAATGTTTCTCTTTTGTATTTCTTTCATTATTACAACTAAAATGATACTGTTTAGTATGATAACAGTCCACATTTGAATTATGAATACAGCACATCATATACTCAACAAATACAAATAGGAGAAAATGCATTGCATTATACATAAGTGTATATACATTAGTGCATATGTAAAATGTTCTATATTTTGATATGCATATTTAAACATATAGATGTATATAAAGTGCTGATGAACACATCAGCTACAAAGCAATGTTGTATTAATGTCTTATCAACCAATCATTCAGAGACAAAAAACAGTGAGAGCCTATTTAAGTTTTTCAAACAGATGATCTGAGCTCTGGCTGCTTCATTTCTTTTTTTTGAATTTATTTCTTTATTGGGGAATTAATGTTTTACATTCAACAGTAAATACAATAGTATGTACATGCATAACATTCCCCAGTTTCCCATTTAACAATACAACCCCCACTATGTCATTTATCATCCTTCATGGACCTGTATTCTCCCCACCCACCCACCCCAGAGTCTTTTACTTGGGTGCAATATGCTTCATTTCTTGAACCTTTCCTCATCACAGACCCCTGCAAGCGTCAACCCGGCCTTGACCTAGCATGTTATGATTGGGCCCTCCTCAATCGCTATCGAACAGGCCATGGCCGGTGCGCCGCTATGTTCCACTGCTGGGGAGCCAGAGACGACCCGAACTGCCCCTGCGGCTACAGACAGACTATGACCCACATAGTCAATGACTGCCACCTCTCCAGATTCAAAGGAGGTCTCGAAACTTTACATCAGGCTCAACCTGATGCTGTTGACTGGCTATGGAAGAAGGGCAAATGCTAGAAGAAGAAGAAGAAGGGCTTAGGAGTTAGCATAATGATTATGCAAATAGAATTGCATGCCTAAGGCTTATTGGCCCAAGGCTCAATCCTCTCCACCCATTTTAAGCCAGAGATGAGCATCTTCTGGTAATTATTAATTAATTAGAAAATTAGAAAATAAAGATTATTCTTTCGTATTTGTTTGTTTTGCCTCCAGAGTTATTCCTAGGGCTCAGTGCCTGCACTATGAATCCACTAATTCTGGAGGCCATTTTTTTCCATTATTGTTGCCCTTGTTGTTATTGTTATTATTGCTGTTATTGTTGTTGGATAGGACATAGAAAAATCTAGAGAGGTCCATCCAAGATCGGCTGAAAACGGTGAAGTCACTGTTTTTTACAGCTGAGTAGTATTCCATTGTGTAAAAAATCATGTTGAGTGAAATAAGTCAGAAACAGAAGGATGAATATGGGATGATCTCACTCTCAGGCCGAAGTTGAAAAACAAGATTAGAAAAGAAAACACAAGTAGAACCTAAAATGGAATTGGAGTATTACACCAAAGTAAAAGACTCTGGGGTGGGTGGGTGGGTGGGGAGAATACAGGTCCATGAAAAATGATGAATGAAATAGTGGGGGTTGTATTGCTAAATGGGAATCTGGGGAATGTTATGCATGTAAAAAAAAAAAAAAAGAAGTAGAAACGCAAAGCAGAAATTGACTGAGTTTGGAGTATGGCACCAAAGTAAGAAAGCAGAAGTATACTAGAGTTTGCAGTGAGTACCTCCCTAATACTTCCTCTCCACTTTTCCAAGCTTTGGGTCCATGATTGCTCAACAATTTGTTTGGCTTTGTATGTTAACTCTCTTTTCAGTCACCAGGTTCCAGGTGTCATCAGGATGCCGGCCAGACTTCCCTGGATTGAAGACACCACCAATGTGTCCTGGAGCTCAGCTTCCCCAGAGACCCATCCTACTAGGGAAAGAGAGAGGCAGACTGGGAGTATGGACCGACCAGTCAACGCCCATGTTCAGCGAGGAAGCAATTACAGAAGCCAGACCTTCTACC
Organism: Erinaceus europaeus; assembly: GCF_950295315.1. Taxonomy (NCBI): domain Eukaryota; kingdom Metazoa; phylum Chordata; class Mammalia; order Eulipotyphla; family Erinaceidae; genus Erinaceus; species Erinaceus europaeus. The sequence goes on along the minus strand of NC_080164.1, from coordinate 34,941,661 downwards.
TTCTGCAACCCTCAATGACCCTGGGTCCATGCTCCCAGAGGGATAGAGAATGGGAAAGCTATCGGGGGAAGGGGTGGGATATGGAGATTGGGCGGTGGGAATTGTGTGGAGTTGTACCCCTCCTACCCTATGGTTTTGTTAATTAATCCTTTCTTAAATAAAAAAAATTAAAAAAAAAAAAAAAGAAAAATCTAGAGAGGAGGGGAAGACAGAGCTAAGGGGAAAGATAAACTTGCCAATTTGCTTCACTATTTGCAAAACAACTTCCCTGGAGGTGGGGAGCTGGGGGCTCCAACCCATATCCTTGCGCATTCTGTACTTAACCCACTGCATTACTGCCTGGCCCCAAGATTATTCTCTGACCCTGACAGAACAAACCTTTGAATTGTACCTTGGTTCTGGACCCACATAATGATGTGTACTCTAAAAGAAAATCAATCCTGTTTTCAGTATGGTCTGATTATTTCTATCAACATGTCTATCAAATGAAATCAACAAGATTAGATATTGATACAGGCCCTATCTAACTCTAGATTCCTCTCCTGCAATTTTCTTATTCCTGTGAGCTTTTACAATGTTGTTTTTATTCATTCCTGATCCTGGGTTTGACATTTACAATGTTCCCCCCCTGGCGTATTTTATCTTAATTACTCCAGCCCCTTAGTCAACCCCTGAGGCACTCTTGACTCAGTTTGCATCCTGTTTAGTGTACAAGTAATCAATAAAAACGAGAATTGATAAGAATTGCTATCCACACCAAAATTTTTTTTTCCCCTCCAGGGTTATTATTGTTGGGGCTCTGTGCAGGCACTATGAATCCACTGCTCCTAGAGACCATTTTCTCCACTTTATTGGATAGGAGAGAAATAGAGATAGAGATAGAGAGAGAGAGAGAGAAACACCTCCTGATCTGCTTTACCAACTGTGAAACGACCCTCCCCCTTCCAGCAGGAAGAGAGCAGGGGCTGGAACCCAGATCCTTGTTCAATATAAATTTGTTTATATTTTAAATCATACCGATTTCTGCATATGTACTGGTGATTTTCACTAGAATGTAATTTCCCTGAGGATAAGAACTTAACTGAGAATGTTAAGCTCATGCTACAGGAGGTGTTCAGCAAAGTGGGGTTTCTCTTTATCTTATGTTGATTCACTCAATTAAATTTCATTTTCCAGCTTTTGGATACTTTTTTAAGATTTAAAAAAATATTTATTTATTTATTTATTCCCTTTTTGTTTTATTGTTGTAGTTATTATTGTTGTTGCTATTGATGTTGTCGTTGTTGGATAGGACAGAGAGAAATGGAGAGAGGAGGGGAAGACAGAGAGGGGGAGAGAAAGATAGACACCTGCAGACCTGCTTCACTGCTTGTGCAGCAGGTTAAGTTCAGGTGGCACAAAGTGCAAGGACCTGCATAAAGACCCCAGTTTGAGCCCCTGGTTCCCCACCTGCAAGGGAGTCGCTTCACAGGCAGTGAAGCAGGTCTGCAGGTGTCTATCTTTCTCTCGCCCTGTCTTCCCCGCCTCTCTCCTTTTCTCTCTGTCCTATCTAATAACGACGGCATCAATAACTACAAAAACAATAAAAAGACAATGTTGGTATGCATGAGACCCCTTCTGTTTCATTTGGTTTAAATCCCCTCTGCTTAACACTATTCTATTTACATAACCACTTCATTCTATTTACATAACCACTGTTAACAAGCACCTCCCTCCAGGGCATTGGTTCAATCCCCACTGTTTCATAATATGTTTTTGCTCCACCCCCCCTCCTTGTCACACCCTGATCCCTTCTTTGTCACACCCTGATTTTCACCAGTCACTTTTCTCTCCACCCTCTCTATGTCACATTCTGTTTCCACCTTACTTGGCAAGTATATATAAAGACAGCATTGTGAGTTTTAGAGTACTTTACCTTGAGTTTAGCCTAGCTTGTCTTAGATTGTGCTGCGTCCTGCATGAATAAAGAGATACTGCGTACAACCCAGCCATGAGTCCCTGGTCGTCTGTTACCCGCCCGTGAAGCCAGCCCGGCGAAAACAACATAGCCCGCAAAAAACAACAGTAAACTGATGCCCTTGCATGGCGGTGTCCACAGTCATACTCCAGGTCCCCAACACCATTTCTACTCCTTCCATTTCCCTCCTTCCCCATGGTCCTTTGCTTTGGTACACTAGTCCACATCCAGTCCAAGTTTCACTTTGTGATTTCCCTTCCTGTTCTTGTTTGTTACATTCCATCTATAAGTGACCATCAGGTATTTGTTTTTCTCTTTTGGGGTTTATCTAATGTAGCACAAAACCATCAAATTTCATCTAAGGTGAGGCAAAGGAGATGACTTCATTATTTTTAACAGCGGAGTAATATTTCATTGTGTATATATGCCACATTTTCCTAACCACTCATCTATTGTTGGGCATCTGGATTTCCAAACTTGGATTAAAAATTCTGCCTTACCAACTGTGAACTTAAAGCAAAAATGTCCTGTCTTGCATCAGGTACTTAGTAATATACATATATGCATATACATGTATATATACACATAAATATGCATATATGTATACATCTTGTTTAATATAGTTCTAGGGAAAGAGTGCAGGTCCTCAAACATGAACAGCATTTGAATAATCTCCTAGGATCCAATTTTTATCTTTTTTAATTTGGAAAGAGAAGAAGACATATATTGAGAAGGGGAGAGAGATATACAAAGAAAGGGACAAACGTCGCTCCCCATCCATAGAGCTTCCTCTGCTGCCATCCGTGGCTCTCCTATGTAAGTAGAAACTGGATGGTGCATTGAAAGGTTATTGTTCCACTTGGTGAACTATCTTCTAGATACCTAAGTGAATATTCTTGAAGGAATAAAGTCAGTGAAGGGGGGCAAGAAGAAAAAAAAATGTTCTTTAAATTTCCTTAAGGAAGTTAGATGACAAGCCACTTTGGGGAAGAAAATATTAGTAAAATGCATACATTTAACAAAGTACTAGTGTAAAAATGTATTACAAACTACACAAATAATAAAAGGAATAAAAATAGCCTAATTAGGTTTTATAGGATATAATCCAAGAAAATATGTTGATGGACAGTAAACACAAAACCAACAATGAATGTGTCTGGAACTTCACATCTCCAGAGACCTACCCCACTAGGGAAAGATAGAGACTGGCTGGGAGTATGGATCAACCTGCCAATGCTCATGTTCAGTGTAGATGCAATTATAGAAGCCAGGACTCCCACCTTCTGAACCCATAAATAATTTTGATCCATACTCCCAGAGGGGGAGAAATGTTAGAAGCAGATGTCCATGTCAGACAAAAGTTAGTAAAGTCACAGTCCCCTTGGAATATACCTAAAATAGACCTTCTTTCTTCCAACATGAAGACCCCAAATATCATCTGCTATATTCTTATCTTTAGGTTCCTGATTATATTAAACAATTTGTTCTGCTTTGTATCTTAATGCTTTTCAGTAGCCAAATTACAGATGCTACTATAATGCCAACCTGACTTCTCTGGGCAGATGGCCTCACTAAAGTGTCTGAGAAGCCCACTGCTTTAGAGTCCTACCCCACTTGAGAAAGATAGAAACAGGCTGGGAGTATGGATCAACCTATCATCACCCATGTTAAGCAGAGACAGACCTCCAACCTTCTGCTCACCACCTCATAAATATCTTTGATCCATACTGCCAGAGTAATAAAGAATAGGGCATTTTCCAGTAAAGGGGATGGAATATGAAACTCTGGTCATGTAAATTATATAGAACTGTACTCCTTTTGTTCCTACAATCTTTCAATCATTAATAAATCACTAATAAAAATAAAGAAGATGAACATAGGACTCTGAACTCCAATTCCATCAAGACCTGGAGAGAGAAAAAGAAAAGAGGAAAAATATTCAGAAATAAGAGGAGGTGGGAGGACGGCACGGCAACATGGCGGACAAGGAGAAGAAGAAGAAGAAGAAGAAGAAGGAGAGCATCTTGGACCTGTCCAAGTACATCGACAAGGCCATCCTGGTCAAGTTCCAGGGCGGCCACGAAGCCAGTGGCATCCTGAAAGGCTTTGACCCTCTGCTGAACCTGGTGCTGGACGGGACCATGGAATACATGCGAGACCCCAACGACCAGTACAAGCTGTCTGAGGACACGCGGCAGCTGGGGCTTGTGGTCTGCAGGGGGACGTCCGTCGTGCTCATCTGCCCCCAGGACGGCATGGAGGCCATTCCCAACCCCTTCATCCAGCAGCAGGACGTCTAGGACCTCCAGCCCCTCACCCGGCAGCAGGACCTCTGGGGACCTCCAGCCCCTCGCGGGCAGCAGGACCTCTAAGGACACAGGACCAAACATCTGCAGTTTTTCTTAATAAAACTACAACCCCCCCCCCCAAAAAAGAAAAGAAATAAGAGGAGGTGGAGTTATGACTTAGAAAAGAAAGCAGGAACACAGAAAAAGTGAGCAAATATATATAAATATAGTTTGTTATAAAATTAATAGTCAACCCATATCATTGGGAGAACTACTGCAGTTTCTAATGGAGGGAATGGGGACACAAAAATCTGGTGGTGGTTCATAATACTGTTATCTCATAATATTATAAGTCATCATTAAATTTCTAATAAATATGTGTGTACTATAAAAACAACTATTGAATATCTTGATACTAGGGGAAGTTTTAAAACATTTTATTGGAGGGATTAAGGGTTTACAGTAAACAATAAAAACAGTTACTTGTACATGTGTAAAATTTCTCATTTTTCTGTATAACACTCTTACCTTCCATCTATGACCTCCTCCACCATCATGCTCCAGAACATGAACACACACACACACACACACACACACACACACATGCATATAGTCCTTTACTTTGATGCAATACATCTAACCTCGTCCAAACTCTGCTCTGTGTTTCCCCCTGGTGTGTGTGTATGTTATTATTTTTCTTCTCTCAATTTATGGTTTTGAGTGGAATCATCCCATATTCATCACCTCAGTTAATATGATTTCTTCAAGTTCTATGCAAGATGAGATGAAGAAGATAAAATTCACCATTTCAATAACCGTCCCATTGTGTGTGTGTGTGTGTGTGTGTGTGTGTGTGTGTGTATCACAACTTTCTCAGTTACTCATACATTGTTGGATACCTGGATTACTTCTAAGCTTTGGCTATTACAAGTTGTGCTGCTATGAACACAGATACACACAGATCTTTTTGGATGGGTGTGTTCATTTTCTCAGAATATATCCCCAGGAGAAGAATTGTAAGGTCATAGGGTAGGTTCATTTCTTGCCTTCTGAGGCTTTTCCAGACTGATCTCCATAGGGGGTGGACAAATCTACAGTCCTACCAGCAGTGCAGAAGGGTTCCTTTGCCCACAACCTCTCCAGCATTTGTTGTTGCTATTATTTCTCAGGTATTATATTCTCATGGGAGTGATACAGTATCTCATTGTTTTTATTTGTATTTCTATGACAATCAATGACTTGAAACAGTTTTTTTGTTGTTGTTGTTGCTTGAAATTTTGTATCTCTTCTTCGGTGAATATTATGTTCATATCATCTTTCTGATTTTGAATTTTTTTTAATTTTGGTAAGGTCTTTATAAAATTTTGTCATTAGCCTTTTTTAATTAAAATTTTGAAGTAGTGATTTCATAATGATTAACAAGATTGTGAGATAATAGGGGTACAATTCCACACATCAGAGGTACCCAACATGAGAGTTCTGTGTCCTATCCCCTTTATTGGAAGCTTCCATATTTTTATCCCTCTTCGTGTGTATGGACCAAAGTTCTTTATAGGGGTCCACCCTCATGATAACTATAAGGCTTAGATATAAATTATGGAAGTCATGGGCTGTGGGTCGTCTCGGGCTCTCTGCCTCCCTGGCCACTGGCAGAGGAGACCGGGGCAGCCCTTGGGGTTCGGAGGGGGGGGGGGCTGGCGATGAGTGTAAAGTGCGTGGAGAGGAAGGAAACACAGGACCAGCTCCTGGAGAAGCCTCATGGATGATTCATTTATTAAGGGATACAAGCAAGTAGATATACCCAAGGTTCAGAAAGAAGATTGAAGTAATCATTAATCTACATACAATGAATAGTTATGTCTTGACCTAATAAGTATTTGATCACAACTGGAAAGTTATCTTATGAGGTCTAGTCATGAACTCACAATGCCTAGGTAGGCTTTTTTCTCTAAGGGCAAATTACAAACACCTCAAGGCAGGGGGAAAGGGAACAGTTGAGCAGAGCCAGGATATTTATGATGGGTTTCGGTTAGCCATACATGGTAATTCATGGCCTTTGTTCAAAGGGAATGAGTGAGCATGTATAGGAAAGTTCCCGGTCTGAAAAAGACCATCCATGATAAGTTTACGAGGTCAGAGGGACCTGCCTATTGCCCCTCAGAGAGAGGTCTCAGGGTCAACCCGCTGAGACTCTCATGGAAATAATGGCTTGGATTTTTCAGACAGTGGGCCCTTTTCCCACCATAGGCCACATGAAACATACCTTAAAAAGACTTTATCTATGGCCATACCACCCTGAAAACTCCCAATCTCATCTAAAAAAGACTTCCCAGATTGATGAAGCTGGGAACACCACTAGTTTCATTTGTTCTATGCCCACCTTTGGGTACTTGTCTATTGGACAATTTTTGAGGCTGAGTAGTGGAACACCTGGTTGCGCACACATGTTACAATGCACAAGGACCCATGTTAAAGCCCCTGGTCCCCACCTGCAAGGAAAAAGCTTTGTGAGTGGTGAAGCATTGGGGCAGTGTCTCTCTATCTCTTTTTTCTCTATCACCCCCCTCCCTCTTGATTTCTGGATGTCTTTATACAATAAATAAATAAAGATAATTAAAATATATTTTTAAAGTTTTGCTTTATATCATACTGCCTTTCAGTCACTAAGTTGCAGATGCTACCATGAGGCCATTCGGACTAAAAGCTTTTTGTCTGATGTATGGCATATAAAGATCTTTGTATCTTCCAAAGATACAAAGTCTCTTTGTTTGGGTGGTGGTTTCTATTGTTGTTCAGAAACTTTTTAATTTGATGTAGTCCCATTAGTTTATTTTTTATTTTAGTCTTTCTTGCAATTGGATTTGTATCATTGCAGATGGTTGTAAAATTTAGATGGAAAAGAGTGCTTCCATTATTTTCCTCTAAGTATTTGATAGTTTCTAGTCTAACATCAGAGTTCTTGATCCATTTAGAGTTTAATTTTGTGTGTGGTGAAATGCAGTGGTTCAGTTTCAATCTTCTGCTCATTTCAACACAATTTTCCCAATACCATTTGTTGACTCTCCATTGGGCCTCCTCATCAAAGGTTAGATGTCCATAGGTATGGGGGCTTATTTCAAGGTTCTCAAATCTATTCCATTGGTCACTGGGTTTATTTCTATTCCAGCACCAGGGAGTTTTGATTACAATGGCCCTATAATACAATTTGAAATCTGGGAGTGTGAAGCTTCCAGTCCTGTTATTTTTTTCTACAGATTGTTTTGGCAATTCTAAGTATTTTCTGCTTCCAGATAAACAATTTCAGCTTTAGTGAAATTCTCTTTTAAAAATTAGGTGGAATATCAATAGAGATTGCATTAAATTAGTCTATCTCTCTGAGTAGAATACTCATTTTGATGATGTTAATTCTTCCAATCCATGAACATTGAATATCTTTCCACTGTGTGTCTTTTTCTCTTTCCTTGAATAATGACTCATAATTTTTCAGTTTACAAGACTTTCACTTCTCTTATAAAATTTATTCCTATGTATTTTATTATTTGGTTATTTATTTTGTTATAGTGAATGAGACTCATTTCTGGATTTCTTCTTCTTCTGATTTAGTGTTTGCTTAAAGGAATGCTACCAACTTTTGTATGTTAATTTTGTAGCCTGACACTTTACTATGTTGCTTGGTAATATCCAGGAGCTTGCTGCTTGATTATTTAGCTCTTTCTGTATATACTATCATATCAATTGCAAATAGTGAGAGTTAACTTCTCTTTCAATCTGCATCAATTCCTTGCTCTTGCCTGTTTGCTATAGCAAAAATTTCCAACCCTGTGTTGCATAGTAATGGTGATAGTTGGCAGCCCTGTCTAGTACTTTATCTGAGGGGGAATGCTTTTAGTTTTACATAATCAAACCATTGATTATGTTGACTATAGGTTTGCTGTATATGGACTCCACTAGGCTAAGGAATTTTCTATCCTCATTTTTACAGTATTTTGATCATAAAGTGATGTTGAATTTTGTTAATTTTTCTCTGTATCTATTGAGATAATCATGTGATTTTTTATTTCTCTTTCATTGATATGGTGAATTTAGGCTTATTTTACTACCATTACATCCCTGGGATAAATATGGCTTGGTTGACTGTGATTGTGTTTAGTGGGTGTTTTCAAATTCATGAAAAGTTATTGTACTCTATAGTTAAGCAATGTTTCTCTATTTGAAAGTTTTTCCCAAAAGAGATGATTAATAACAATAAATGAAAACTCTTACATTTGTTCCTTTCATAATTTTGCTCATCAGAACTAAATATTCTACACTCAAATTTTCCCTACTGAAGTATCTGTTTTATTTCAGTCGTGTTACTTTACATCTTCTTATTTAACTGGATGTATTTAGAGGCCCTCATTTAAATGATACAATTTCAAATACTTTGAACTATTTTATATATTGTTATTTCTTTAATGTCTATTTCAGTAGTAAATAAGCATTTATTCTGTGACTAAGATATGACAGATACCATATTAAAGTGACAGACTATTTGGAAATATGCAGGGTTACATAGTATAGGGTCAGGCAACTGGATCCTCTATGTATTAATTTGTTTATTTATTGTTGATAGACTCCCTCTGACAGGCAACTAGAAGTTGGTCAAGAACACTGCAGGGGGGACTAGGGGAGGAAAGATTAATGGGATGTATAATATATCAGAAGAGAAGCTGACCTGAATATTTAAATTAAAGCTAGTGTCAAGCCAGAGGCAAGAACAGGGTACACAATGGCTAGTCTCTAGTTAAAAACCCATTGCAGACAAGGTAGAGTCATTACGTTTTACAGTCATCAATTTATACATCCTTGTCTCATTCCGGCCTGAAGTAAGGATAAGCCATGAACTCCAACAAGTCTCTTAAAATGGGTTGCAGGAGGGATAGTAGTTGAAAGCTAGCTTTAGTTTTAAGACTCCTTTTAAAACAGTCATGCAGGTTGCCTGTGACCAAAACTGAAATCAATTGAACAAAATTTGTCAGAACCAACCAGAGCTGTTTGACTGTATAGACACAGCACAGAGGACTGTACACTTGGGTCTCATTATACTACTTATGCTTTCTGTGCCAACCCATGGGTCCTTATCAGAGGTAATGAGCAAGAAGAAAGCTAGGCATCAGTGATTGTCAAGATAGCTGTAAATCTGTTCCACCTTCTTAACCTCTGTGGCATAGAGAGCTGTGTTTATGACATTGATCCTGCATTTTGTTCCCTCTCAGGAGAGTCATGATAAGATAATGATACACATGTCAACTGGTATGTGTAAAACTGGCAATCAGAGGATTAAACTTGGGAGTGTCTTTGGGAAATTCTCAAAATAATACTATGGGTTGCCTGAACTTTGCCAATTCTACTTCCTAAATGCACTGTCATCCATATGTCCCTTCTTCCCTTTGCCCCTATTGCCTATGACCCCTTACAGGTCTACAGGCCTGGCTTTGGCTATTACAGAAACTCCTAACTGACCTTTTTGCTCTACTTTCTTTTCTTCTTCAATTTTCACTTCAGTTAGAGTAGTATATTGAAAACATAAAATTTCAGGGTCATAGGGTAGGTCCATTTTTAGCCTTCTGAGAGTTCTCCAGACTGTTCTCCACAGAGGTTGGACCAATTGACATTCCCACCACCAGTGCAGGAGGGTTCCTTTGACCCCACACCCTCTCCAGCATTTGCTGCTGTTACCTTTTCTGATGTATGATATTCTCACAGGAGTGAAGTGATATCTCATTGTTGTCTTGATTTGCATTTCTCTGACAATCAGAGACTTGGAGCATTTTTTCATGTGTTTCTCAGCCTTTTGGATCTCTTCTGTGGTGAATATTCTGTCCAAGTCCTCCCCCCATTTTTGGATGGGGTTATTTGTTGTCTTGTTGTTGAGTCTGGCAAACTCTTTATATATGTTGGTTATTAAACGTTTATCTGATGTATGGCATGTAAAGATCGTCTCCCATTCTGTGAGGGGTCTCTTGATTTGGGTAGTGGTTTCTTTTGCTCTGAAGAAGCTTTTTAATTTGATGTAGTCCCATAGGTTTATACTTGCCTTAGTCTTCTTGTAATTGGATTCGTTTCATTGAAAATGTCTTTAAAATTTATGCGGAAAAAAGTTCTGCCAGTATTTTCCTCTAAGTATTTGATAGTTTGTGTTCTAACATCCAAGTCCTTGATCCACTTGGAATTTACTTTTGTATTTGGTGAAATACAGTGATTCAGTTTCCTACCCTATGACCCTGCAATTCCTCTCCTGGGGATATATCCTAAGGAACCCAACACATCCATCCAAAAAGATCTGTGTACACATATGTTCTTGGCAGCACAATTTGTAATAGCCAAAACCTGGAAGCAACTCAGGTGTCCAACAACAGATGAGTGGCTGAGCAAGTTGTTGTATATATACACAATGGAATACTACTCAGCTGTAAAAAATGGTGACTTCACCGTTTTCAGCCAATCTTGGATGGACCTTGAAAAAATCATGTTGAGTGAAATAAGTCAGAAACAGAAGGATGAATATGGGATGATCTCACTCTCAGGCCGAAGTTGAAAAACAAGATTAGAAAAGAAAACACAAGTAGAACCTGAAATGGAATTGGAGTATTGCAACAATGTAAAAGACTCTGGGGTACAGGTCCATGAAAGATGATGAATGACATAGTGGGGGTTGTATTGTTAAATGGGAATCTGGGGAATGTTATGCATGTACAAACTATTGTATTTACTGTTGAATGTAAAACATTAATTCCCCAATAAAGAAATAAATTATAAAAGAAAAAAAAAAAAGAAAACATAAAATTGACAGAGACTACTAATTAATAATTTCAGATAACTTTCTAGAGTCTGTGGGGAAAAAATCTGGGAAATGCTTTCAAGCATAATAATTCTCTCTCTCTCTCTCTCTTTTTCCCTCCATTGTTATTGCTGGGGTTCCATGCCTTCATTACGAACCCACTACACCTATGGCCATTTTGCTGATTTTTTTTTTTTTTTTTAGGGCAGAGAGAAATTGAGAGGGAAGGGGAAGATAGGGAAAGAGAGAAAGCTGGACACCTGTAGAACTACTTCACCACTTGTGAAGAGATCTCACTGCAGGTGGAGAGCCAGGGTCCTGAACCAGAATCCTCACAGGTCCTTGTGCTTCCTCTATGCGCACTTAACCCAGTCTACCACCCCCACCCCCAAGCATATCAGTTCTTACCCATTTTGTTTCTCTAACTTAGAAACCACCTCTTCACTGCTCAGTGATGTAGTTCTGGTCATGGGGATTGTGTGAAATTGTACCCCTCTTACCCTATGGTCTTGTCGGTGTTACCATTTTATAAATAAAAATTTTTAAAAAAGAACAAATATCCGGGGCAAAAATTTGAAAGACTCTAAACAAGAGAACAAGAGAGCACTTCTAATTGGGGCTATGATTACTTGAATTTTAAAGAACAATTAGGTTGATATTCAGAATATCTAAAGAACACATACAACATAGTAAGAAAAATAACTTTTTAAAAAGGTTTACGTGCAAGAGGACAGTTCTCCAATGAAGATATATAAATTATTGATATGTATATGACTGATGTGTAGCACCAGTGATTACTAGAATGATCTATAAACAAAATATTTTCATGTTTCAAAATTAAATCCTGATTTTATATAATCTGCTATTTCTCCTATTCCAAGTGATTTCGTGTTATTCTAACCTCTGAGCCCTTTACAGTCATTATTCCACTTTTTATCTCTATGAATTAGTTTAAGTCTTTCTATAAGTAGAATAATATTGTACTTATTTGTGTCTCTGGTTTATTTAACTTAGCATAATGTTTTCAGAGATCAGCTCCTTTGTAGTTATGTTGGAATTGTCTTCCATTTCAAAGCTAAATGACATCTCCTTGTACACATATAACACATTCTCGAATCAATTTACTTTTATAGATATGTCAATGATTTCCTTCTTTCAGCTCTCGTAATAAATTCTCTTGTGAATGTAGGTAACAAATGTTTGTTAGAGTTTCTTTTTCAGTTACTTTGTTTATGAATCTTTAAGTGAATTTGCTGAATCACAAGGCAATCCATATTTACTATTTTCCACAATGAAGTCACTATTTTACATTCCAAAAGAACTGTAGTTTCTTCATATTCTTAATAATATTTGTTCAACTTGCTTTTTTTCTGTTTTTATACATTTTTATAAAAATCTTTTTAATGGGTATGGAGTGATAGCACCATATCACCTTGACTTGTATCATTCTAGTAATCACTGGTGCTACACATCAGTCATATGCATATCAATAATTCATATATCTTCATTGGAGAACTGTCCTCTTGCACGTAACCCTTTTTTATTTTTTATTTAAGAAAGGATTAATTAACAAAACCATAGGGTAGGAGGGGTACAAATCCACACAATTCCCACCACCCAATCTCCAAATCCCACCCCCTCCCCTGATAGCTTTCCCATTCTCCATCCCTCTGGGAGCATGGACCCAGGGTCATTGTGGGTTGCAGAAGGTAGAAGGTCTGGCTTCTGTAATTGCTTCCCCGCTGAACATGGGCGTTGACTAGTAGGTCCATACTCCCAGTCTGCCTCTCTCTTTCCCTAGTAGGGTGTGTCTCTGGGGAAGCTGAGCTCCAGGACACATTGGTGGGGTCTTCAATCCAGGGAAGCCTGGCCAGCATCCTGATGGCATCTGGAACCTGGTGACTGAAAAGAGAGTTAACATACGAAGCCAAACAAATTGTTGAGCAATCATGAACCCAAAGCTTGGAATAGTGGAGAGGAAGTGTTGGGGGGTACTCACTGCAAACTCTAGTGTACTTCTGCTTTCAGGTATATATTTTACAGTAGTTTATAGATACATGTGAAGATATGCTCTCTCTCACAGAAACTGGTGTATATCTAGGTTTTGGGACTTTGTTAGAAAGTGAACCACCTGAGATGAAATTAGAGTATACTATGAAAGGAAAGGTCTCACCCGAGTAATGAAGCTGAAGGGTTGTCATTCCACATGTGAAGTCTCTGGACACAGTCTGAAGTGAAGCATGTTGAGGTGGCAATCGTTGCGTTGGTTAGGTTGTGATGGGCAGATGCAGTATTATTTGATATGGATTGGGAGAGGCATATGGGAAAGTGGGTCCTATCCAAGGGTTCCAGGACTGGGGGAAGTAGAGGCTCTATAGTGGAGATGTGAGGTTCCTGCTGTCTTAGGGTTCAAAAAGACAATGATAGTTATTGTTATCATCACATTATTTGGTAATTGGGTTAACTTTGAAAAGTCCTTTTGTTAGGGTTTGCTGTACAGTACCCAGTATCTTGTATATAGCTGTGCTATTGAATGCTTCTGATCTACTTGGTCTAGGCTTTTGAGAGAGTCCGCATATCAAATACACAGCCTATATATTAAAAAGATTCAGTTTGTGTTTTGAAAAACTTTGAGACATGCAATTGATTTTCCCCCTCTCAAATTAATTAACTAGTGATTTATATGTCTACATTTTGCTAGGAGTGTACATAAACACCATTCCCACCACCAAAAGACTGTGACAAATATTGTTGACATCCATTTGATCTGGGGACCATATTCAGCACAGCATCCTATGTAACCTCTGCATCCTTGTAGGTCCAAGTTTGCACTCTGTGGTCAGGAGTAGGAACATTCTAGGTTGCACCAATTTCAGGACCTATCTTCTTTAAATGGTAGAGGATGTTGCTCAGCCTCCCTTTGGGGAATGGAGCAGTCCTACCATTACTGATCCACATTGAGGGCAAGTTCCTATGGGAGCCGACAAAGGGGTCCATTACATTATTCCTAATGGAGATGCGCAGTGACAGTGGAGAAAGAGAGATCTGTTAGAGGTCTAGGCCCACCATGTCTGTGTGGGAATCCCAGGACTCCCTGACTAAGGCTCCAGGTGATGGAGTGGCCTGTTAGTAACCAAAAAGCCATCATTAAAGTATGCTGGTCTCTTGCCCTTATCCAGATTGTTGTCCTTACTTTGTCTGACAAGGTTAGACTTGGAGTGATTGAGTGAAGTGAAACAGGAAATAGGTGAAGAGAATATCTAGGTATAAATAGAAACTATAGTTTACAGTGAGTTAACAATTGCAGCAAGCAAGCAGAAAGACCCAAAAAAGATACCATAAATTACCTAACCAAATAGTTTCTACTTAGATCTAGATACCCTCCTCACCTATTTCCTTTTTCACTTCCCTCAGTTTCTAGGTTCTGTTTCATGTAGATGCTTTTTAATGCCATTTTGAAACTCATCATAATTAACCCCAATGTTTCAAGGCTGAATAATTAACATCCAAACTCAGTGGAGATAAGTCACATATATATGCTGCATTTTTGATAATGTTAGTCACATTTACTATTCTATTTAGATTCTATTTAGAATGTTGCTTTAAATTTTTTATTAGTGATTTTAATAATGATAGACAAGACTGTAAGATTACAGGGGTGGAATTCCACACAATTCCCACCACCAAAGTTCTTTATCACATCCCCTCCATTGGAAGTTTTCCTTTTCATTATCCCTCTGGCAGCAATAGACCAAAATTCTTTATGGGATGAACAAGATGGGAGATCTGGCTTCCATAGTTGCTTTTCCCTTGAATATGATGTTGACAGTTTGATCCATACCCCCAGCCTGTTTCTGTTTTTCCCTGTTGGGATAGGACTCTAGAGAGGTGAGATTCCAGGACACATTGGTGAAGTCATCTGCCCAAGGAAGTCAGGTTGGCGTGACGGTAGTATCTGTAACTTTCTGGCTGAAAAAAAAAAAAAAAACCAACAACACACACACATTAAGATAAAAAGCAAAACAGATTATTTAATAATCAGAAACCTAAAAGTAAGATGGAACAGATGGAATTAAGTGTCTTCTTGTGGGAAGGACCTAGGAAGTCTATTTTATGTATATTTCAAGGGGCCCATGATAAAACAAATTTTTATCTAAGCCCAACAGCTAACATGCTGGCGGGCTGAAAATATAGTCTGGGAAGATGGTGTCAGAGTTGAGAATAAGACTAGAAAGCTGAATCAGGGAAGTGACTAGACCCCAAATATTGGAAAAGCATATAAATACCTTTAACTGTAAACCCCATCTATATGCCCTAGGGACCATATCTATTCATACTATTTAGAATGTTCTATCCCCTTCTTCTTTCTTCTTTCCAGAGCACTGAGAAAGAAACTACTAAGTAAACAACTATGTTTGGCTAACTTGATATATATTTTAAATTGCATTAAATCTTTACTGAGAAAGAGATGAGGACAGAAGAGAGAATCAGACCAACACTCTGGCACATACAATGCTGCAAACTCCACATAAGATCTCATTTTTGAGAGTCCAGTGCTTTACCCACTGTACCACCTACCTCCTAGTCAAAAATTTTACTTAATTTACAATAAAAAGATATAATAAAGAATGTTTTTTTTTACATAAACTATGTTATTTTAGACCCATTCAGTGTATCACTTTGCATGTTTTAAGAAATGTGTCTTGCTTCCTAAAAAGTTCTTTTTTGTTCCTAGAAACATGGTTAAAGGCTTGATGTGAGCCCTACTACATTATGGTCATGCAAAGGAACTTCATCAATATAATCACTATCACTAAGGTAATTATTTTTATCAAGATAATTTAACTAAAATGACTGATGGAATTCTCCCCACATTTTAAAGAATAATACTTTAATTTCACTTCTTACCTCTGACTTTTTTTTTTTTAATAGTGGTAGCTGAAGAAAGTATGCATATAAAAGAAACATCATCATCAAAAATATGAGGGCACTGAAGAGAGAGTAAGCTGGTACTGATTCCTCTCCTGGATACTACTGTCTAGGTATTGTGAACCCAGTTACAGTGTGACTATGTGGAGAACTCCGTACCAAAAGGCAAGGCTCAGACTTCAATAAGGTGTCTAAACATTCAATTCAGTTCTGACACTGTATCCCCAGTGATAGCATGAACATCACAGGTAAGTGTCTCAGTCTTCCAAAATCAGACCACACTTTTTTATATGCCAGCTACCAGCCCCAACTTTTAGCTGGGCTTCTAACCAACCAGCTGTAGATGAGAGGTTCTTATAACCCTTTCCTTAGACTCCAGATGCTAACTGTAAGCTTGGCTATTTTCTGTGTTTCTCACCACCTGCCTACAAACAAAAAGTTCCTACTGTTAGGGGAAGACTGGGACCCAGAACTTTTGTGATCTCCTTTGGCTTTTGGTCTTATCATAGAGAGAAAAAAGAATCTGGATAATACCTGAGGAGGAAGTTACCTCTTTTGCTTCACTTATCTAGAGGGAAGAAAAAGAAAGAACTCAGGAAATAGTAATCAATGGAGATATGGCTTAGAAAAGAAGAGAAGATGAAGAACTGAAAATCCATAAAAGAACTAACTTGTTACTGGTTATCTCTATCAGGAACAACACAACAGATCCCTTTGTGGGATCCCATAGGACCTTGCCCACAATGTGGATCAACAACAGTAGAGAATGTTTCATCCTCCAAAGGGAGGGTGGACAACATACTCTATGTTCCACCTGAACAAGATGGTCCTGAAATTGGGGAAGCTTGGAACATTCCTACTTGTGAACACAGAATGTGAGCTCAGATCTATAGGGATGCAGAGGTCACTTAGACTCCTAAGCTGAATTTGGGCTCTGGATCAGATCAAATCGATGAAATTTACAGTCAACAATATTTATACACCTTTCCCATATTTGGGAGCTACTCTCTTCCCTGATCCAGCTCTTTGTTCCTTTTCCAGCCATGACATCATCTCCCCAACAGTAACTTGGATCCACCTGCATATCAGATTTCATGCTCAAGAAAAGCAAACAAAAAAAACCCAAACAAAACACTAGTATACTCATGGGCCCATTGGAATATAACTAAAATAGACCTACTAGCTATCTACAAAATGGAGACCCCTCAACTCTTCATATGAACTTTTCTAGTCTCTAGGTTCATGTTTAGTCAACAATTTTTTGGCTCTGTATGTTAACATTTTTTTTTCAGCCACCAGGTTCAAGATGCTAATATGATGCCAACTGGACTTCCCTGGGGAGATAACCCTACCAATTGTCCTGGAACCTCACTTCCCCAGAAACCTGCCCCACTAGGGAAAGAGGGAGACAGGCTGGAGGTGTGGATCATCTTGCCAACGCCCATGTTCAGTGGGGAAGCAATTACAGAAGACATACCTTCCACCTTCCGCAGCCCATAATGACCCTGGGTCCATACTCCCAGAAGAATAAAAAATAGAATAGCCATCAGGAGCGGGGATGGGACATGGAGTTCTGGTGGTGGGAATTGCATGAAGTTGTACCCCTCTTATCCTATGGTTTTTGTCAGTGTTCCCTTTTTATAAATAAAAATTTTAAAAAGAGAACCAAAAATCCAGTTCCAACTGTAAGTCATCAAGTCCTTGTACAAAAGCCCAATAGTTAACTTCTCCAGAATTCCAGTTTTCTTCTGTAGAATGAATATTTCTAGTTCAATGTATTATGACCATGTGCTAAATTTATAGTGCCTTTGAATTTTTTCCTTTTTCTTTATTCCTTCTGTGATCTGTTCTGCAAATTGGATAAAGCTTTCCTTCACATGTAAAAAAAAATAGAATTAAAGTGTACCCCCTAAAAAAACTAACTTGAACCAATATGCACCATTTTGCCTGAATAACAATAACATCTGCACGTGTTCATTTCCCTAAATCAAGTTTATAATATCTGGAAAAATAAATGCTTGATATGCTAGGATACACAGCTTCAAAGACTACTGCATGTATTTTGACCCAATAATATCTGTCTTTTTTTCTCTCCATACCTCTATTCCCTACTTTCTTCATGTCTTTTAATTTTTTCCTTCTTCTTTCTTTTGTAGTTATTTCCTCATTCTATAGTGACCTGCTAGATAATTCCCACTAATGTTTCTAAGCAGAAATTTTTATATATTTATTTACTTATTTTCTCTTTTGTTGCCCTTGTTGTTTTTCATTATTGTTGTAGTTATTGATGTTGTCATTGTTAGACAAAAATGGAGGGGGGAAGACAGAGAGGGGGAAAGAAAAATATATACCTACAGACTTGTTTCACTGCCTGTGAAGTGACTCCCCTGTATGTGGTTTGGGGGCTTGAATCGGGATCCTTACACCTGTCCTTGCACTTTGCTCCACATGCGCTTAATCTGCTGCGCTACTACCTGACTCCCTATAAGCAGAATTTTAAAGGCATTACTGCTTCAAAACTTCCTTTATAAAGACAATTTTTACATGCATTAGCAAGATATGTACACTGAAGGATTTCCTGGTGTTTACTTAACCTTACAATGACCTTTTTTGGTAGTTATTTTTGAGCTTAGGTAATAGGTAAAAAGGTTTGCTTGTTGCAAATTCAACCCCATGAAAAAAAGACAAGAATTTAGAAGCATCAGGGGAAAAAAGCATCATTCATTTAAACATAGAAGCACAGAAGCTCAATAAAGAAGGTCATAGAAAATCAGCAGATGTAGTTGTAAATATTTTGAAGCAGGTTCAATGTTTCAGAACATATATATTCATTATTCCCATTTTCTATATTTTATTGACATCAACTCCTGTCTAGTGTCTTTGTTCATTACTCCTTGACCCTGACTTACCAACTCTATCATATGAGCTGTTCTTTTGAGATTTCTAGCACTCTACCATTACTTTTAATTAGTATTCTGTACTTTACTTCTCCATAATGGTTAAATCTTTGGAGTATAAGCAATAGGTACATGGCTAAGAACAATAATAATATGAATAACATGAATAAGAGTTAGATACCTGAAACAGAACACACACACACACACACAATTAGAAGGGTTTGGGGTTGCTTAAATAAACAAAACAGTTTCTAGAGAACTGAATTAGGCTGAAAAGATGGGGGAGAAATAAGTATTGACCTGAGACTTGGCTACCAAGAGCACATGAAATGTAAGAGCTTCACACAATTCCATTTCTTCCCATAGAGCATAAAAACTGAGATGGAGAAGATCTTCACATACCAAACATCAGACAAGAGACTAATCACCAAAATATATAAAGAGCTCAGCAAACTTAGCACCAAAAAAGCAAAAGACCCCATCCAAAAATGGGCAGAGGATATGAACAAAACATTCACTTCAGAGGAGATCCAAAAGGCTAACAGACATATGAAAAATTGCTCCAGGTAGTTGATTGTCAGAGAAATGCAAATAAAGGCAACATTGAGATACCACCTCACTCCTGTAAGAATGGCATACATCAAAAAGGACAGCAGCAACAAATGTTGGAGAGTCTGTGGGGACAGAGGAACCCTTCTGCACTGCTGGTGGGAATGTAAATTGGTCCAGCCTCTCTGGAGAGCAGTCTGGAAACCTCTCACAAGGCTAGACATAGACCTTCCATATGACCCAGTAATTCCTCTCCTGGGGATATACCCCAAGGATTCCATAATGCCCAACCAAAAAGATATGTGTACATCTATCTATGTTCATAGCAGCACAATTCATAATAGCTAAAACCTGGAAGGAACCCAGGTACCTAACAGCAAATGAGTGGCTGAGAAAGTGTGGTACATATACACAATGGAGTACTATGCAATGATTATGAACAATGAGCCCACCTTATCTGACCCATCTTGGACAGAGCTAGAAGGAATTATGTTAAGTCAGCTAAGTCAGAAAGATAAAGATGAATATGGGATGTCCCCACTCATCAACAGAAGTTGAGAAAGAAGAACAGAAAGGGAAACTAAAAGCAGGATCTGATTAAATTGAGAGCAGGGCACCAATGTAAAAACCCTGTGGTGAAGGGAGGGTGGCCATTGCGCTTCCTGGTGTGACGAGGGGTGGGGGTGGGACACAGCCTTTCTTTTGGTGGTGGAAATGGTGTTTATGTACATTCCTATTAAAGTGTAAACCACTATTTAATTAATATGAGAGAGAAAAAATTGATCATATGTCTAGAACTTCTTAAAACACAGACTGAGTCTTTTTAATACATCGGCTGAGTCTTTGATATGTGGACTCTCTCAAAAGCCTAGACCAGGGAGAACAGAAGCAACCAGTAGCACAGCTATATACAAGATGCTGGGTATTATACCCCATACCCTAACAAAGGGACTTTCCAAAGTTAAGCCAATCACCAAATGATGTGATGATAACAATAACTATCCATTGTCTTCTTGAACCCTAAGACAACAGGAACCTCACATTTCCACTATAGAGCCTATATTTCCCCCAGTCCTGGAACCTTAGGCTCTGAAACACAATTCCATTAAGACCCAGAGACAGAAGAGGGAAAAAGTAAGGATTTTCAGAAGTGGCAATAGCTGTAGGTATGACTTAGAATGGAAGAGAAGGCAGGAGCATAGAAAAATAGGCAATTATTATAAATATAGTTGTATAAATAATAATCAACCCATATCTGAGATCTTTAGAGAACTACTGCAGCTTCCATTGGAGGAAATGTTCACATAGAACTCAGGTGGTGGGAATAATGTGAAATTATATCCCTGTTAAGTAATATTGTAAATAAATTTTAAATAACTAATAAAAATGAAAAAAGTTATTTTTAAGATTTTCTTTACTTCAATAGCTTCTCAGATACAAAAAGAAATAGGAAACACAAAAATTAAATGCTGCTCTGGACCAACACCCACCCTACTAGAAAAAGAGAGAGACAGGCTGGGAGTATGGACGACCAGTCAATGCCCATGTTCAGCGGGGAAGCAATTACAGAAGCCAGACCTTCCACCCTCTGCAACCCACAAAGACCCTGGATCCATACTCCCAGAAGGATAGAGAATGGGAAGGCTATCAGTGGAGGGATGGGATATGGAGATTGGGTGATGGGAATTGTGCAGAACTGTACCTCTCTTGTTCTATGGTTTTGTTAATGTCTCCTTTCTTAAATAAAATAATAATAATAAAAAGAAAAAGGAAAAAAACTGAGATGGAACGGTGGGGGTGGTTGAGATGGGACACAGTCTTTTCATGGTGGGAATGGTGTTTATGTAAAAAAAAAATTAAAAAACTGAGATGGAAGTAAATACATTAAATTTAAGGCCCACTTTCTATCTATAGACCATACATGAAAGTACATTGCATGCTCCCTCTCTACATCTCATATCCCTCATTCACAGTATGAACGAAGTCTTGCCTTTGAGAGTTTCTGTAAAATTAAAGCTAAAACAAGTGAAAAGGCTACATCATGGCTATACATGCATGTTATAGGTAATCCATAAATCTGTGTATCTTCCCTCCAAAGTACTGCAGTGCAAGTATTAACTCTGTCTATGGATGGGACATTTGCCACAATAAAAGGTGCTCAGAATCTAAAAAACAAAGCAGGTATCAATTTTCCTGCACTTATCTTCCTACTGCACTGTGATTTCACTCTGCATTTGTGAACCCCCACTGAAAATAAACTTGGGAATAAAAGAGGTGATGTCTATGGCAAGCAGAAGCCCCTTTTTTGGCAATTTGTTAAGTATAAGAATCAATGATGGTGAAATAAAGACACAGTGGAATATGAAAAGAATAGAGGGTCATTTACCTGGCAGATAATTCTCATGCTTGCACTATTTCCAAAAAGCTTATCACCCATTTTATAGAGACATTGAGACTGAAAATTCCTAGCTCAGAATCTGTGTCAAAAAGCATCTGTGAGTGAAGGCTCTATAATAGCTCAACATCATTTTGCAACCTCATTTCAATGAATAGAAGGGAGTCATTTGAACTAGTGGTGTCATTCTATTTTCTTTCTTCATGATCATTTTCCTTTCTCCCTTCTCTACTCCATTCCTTTCTTTTATTCACTCACTTCTCCATTTAGAGATACATCTATTATTCAGTATCAGTGTTGATTAATAGTCACCAAACACATCATTGTTCATAACCGAGCCTAAGATTTCACTATAGACAGTTTCAAAAATAAATTCCCCAAAATGTAACAATGATGAAGAATTAAGCCTCAGCTTCAGAGAACGATGCTCACCAATTTTGTTTCCATTTTCTCCTTTTTGCTTTTATTCTGATGCCAGAGCAATTTTCATCTCCTTCTGAGCACTCCCTGTTGAAAAGCTAAGTGTTTCAAATAGAATGGGCAAGATTCAAGCACTACTCTACATCCCAGCAAGTTAAGGACATACCATCTGACCATTAGCACCCCACTGAGCCTCCAAAGGACCATTTTGTCTTGGCTGAATGTCATTTCAGCCAGTAACAATTATTTACTTCTGGAAAAAAATTTGCTAAGGGACGTGGAGCCAACTGGTGCTTTTGATTTCAAGGCCTGCTTGGTTATTCCTAAATTTCAGCTTGGGAAGGAAATTTGCAATTACCTCTGGAGAACATGCCATTTCACAGGAACTGTAATGGCATTTCTCTGCAAGAATAGAGCGTGTTTTATTGCAGATGCACCACCAGGTTCCTCATCAAAGAAATGGCTCTTCTCAGACTCAATTTACCTTGGATGGTGCAAAACTCACCAATTTTCCAAGTCTCAATCTTTTCATCATGTAATATTTATGGGACAATATAGCTTGTATATCTGCAAGTAAGAAATTTAAAAAAACTACAGATGCCTAACCTTCTAAAATGTCAATAATTCTTTCCAGTAACATAAAAGTTATTTCTCTTTAGTAGCCTCAAGGTTTGTACCTATACTTCTCCATAGTTATTGCATGTGCTATGTGATTAGCACTATCTGAATATATGCAAATTTTCAGTTCATTTGAGCTGTCTTAGTTAGCAGGATCCTGTAGAAACTATGAGTGTGAACCTCAAGATGGTCTTGCAGATAGATAGCATTATATCAAAAAATGAAGATGCATATTATATAGAATTTTACCTTAATGGTATGTAAATAGTAGTGTTGACTGATTAAAACACACGTGTGAGTTACAAATTATATGTTTGTATACATTCTTCATTCTTCTTCCTCCTAACATTGTTCTTATATTCACAGATTATATTACATTATATCATTAATAAAATATAGTATACACATAATTTGTTATTACAACACTGGTATTTCTCAAAATCTTCCTATAAACACCAAATAAAAGTGGAAGAAATAGACATAGTAAGAGTCATTAAAATGAATTTACTATTCTCTTTCCCAATTTTTTTTGATTCCTATAATTTGGCACCTAAGGTAATAGCCATTTTATGTGCTACTCTGTAGATCAAGTTTTCTATTTTGTTTTGATTGCTTTTAGTGGAGGAAACTGGATATACTTATAAGCCTCAAAACAGAACCATTTAATACAACTGGTAGCTATGCTGGCCTTGCAGATATGTAACCTAGATTATTCTTTGTGAGAAAGGTCATCCTGACCTTTCAACACATCCAGAGTGTTGGATGTGTTGGATGGTTACCATTAAGCAATCACTCTTATGTTCACAGTGCTCTGAATCAACTCCATTCTCATGTCTGTGAGTTTCTATGATGCTTCCAGCAAAACATAGTTGGGGGGAGAACACCTAATTCTCCTCAGTGTCCAGCTCTATTTGAAATCTGCTGGGGCTTCTCTGCCTGCAAATACTATCACTTTTGCAGACACCAGTGATATCATTTTTAATATGTCATGATAACCCTTTGTTGGTATGGATCAGTCCCACCATATTAATAGATATGTTTGCATCCATGCCTATATGTATATATATTTTCGTTTTCCTATTCAGTGTAGTGTTCCTTACATGGTATGAGGCAGTGGTTGTCAGAACATTTTCTAAAAATGTAAGACTATGAAATATGAAGAAATGAGACACTGATAAGTACCAGAGAATGTGAAGTATTTTTGTACAGTTCTTCCTTGATGTTGCACTTACATGAAATCTTAGTCATCTCTCTAGTAATCATACTTTATGGATATTCATGATCTTTTCAGCTCATAATCTTCACCAGCCCGGTGTGAAAAATATTTACATTTCTGGCAAGGTATAACAGTGTAATATGAAACAATAATACAGTGCTTTAAAAATCTCAAATGTTGTCTTCAGCCCTAAGGTAGCCTTATGATTGTATCCACTTTGTCTATGGATTTACCTTGGTTGTCACAGAACAATGTTATTAAGAGGAAGAAAGGATAAAGAAAAAATAGGAATATGGATGAAAGTTAAGTAGCATACAAAAGTTGATCAAACTGTATTAAATATGAAGATCTTACTACAGAAGTCTCTCCATAAGAGATGGTGAGCTCAAATGAAAGGTCACTCAGAGGGTTCTTATGTTACTAATACCAGTGAGTATTTATGGTATCAGAGTCAGAACAATTACCTGGAAAGGGGTGATTGCTTAAGAGGTTTTGTTATTGTTTTTTAACATGAGTCATAATTGTTAAATTGTTTCTGGACAAGCTGGTTATCTTGTTTATCATTATAAAGGTCCAACATCACAAAAGACTTAAAAGTTATTTGTAAATTCTTAGTCAGTTGACAAAGAAATATAAAGGAATTTAAAATGATGAATATGAATTTTGGTCATATATTTATATGGATGAAACTATACTTACTCCAGCAATTTCTGATTTCTTTGCTTTTTATCATCTCTCTCTTGTGTGTGTGTGTTTGTGTGTGTGTGTGTGTGTGTGTGTGTGTGTGTGTGTGTGTGTGTGTGTGTGTGTGTGTATGTGTGTGTTAGCCAGGACTTCACAACCCCAGATCAGATAGAGAGTGATAGAATGAAAGGAACCACAATAGCAAATCTTTCCTCAGTGTGATGGGGACTGAGTTAGAAACCACTTAGTGACTTATAGGGCATATTACTCACAGGTGACCTATTTTTCTGGTCTTTGGATTCATGTTTTTTTCATGAGTCAAGAACAATGAAGATTTCTGATATCATAGTTTAACAAAGCTATGTTTAGGAAAGAATCCATCATCAGTCCCTACTGAGCCCAAGTGTCTGCCTCTCTGTGCACTATGGGAACAGAATTCCTCTCATTAACATTTTCTCTCATTTTGCTTTGCTTGTCATTATCCCTGACATTATGCCCACACAATCTCAGAGTCATGTGAAGTTGTTTTTATTTTTCACCTTCCTCTTGTCCTTTTTCTTCTCCTCCTCTTTTCCTCTTTTCTTCCCCTCCTCTTCTTCTCTTCCTATACTTCTTATTCTTCCCCCTTCTCGTCTTCCTGAATATCAGGGCTTCATCAAGCCTGAGCTAAAGGTACATGAAGAATTCTTTTCACTTTAGTTTAAGATAGAGAGAAACAGAGAAGAATAAAAAGACCAAGAAATGGAAATAGAGAGGTAGGTTGTGGAGCAAAAGGAAATATCACTGCACCTTTATTTATGATGCTCTCAAGTGGTACTAGGAAATTGAACCTGGGTCTTTCTGCCTTGCAGAGTTGCCAAGTAAGCCAACTCCTTGTCTCTCTACTTCCATTTTATGTTATCAACAAGCTTTCCTAAACTGTTCTTTGTGGCACTGATATTCCAGTTTATGGCTTTGGTTCTGCAAATTTTTCATTAGTGCTGCAAGATATACTTTAGTCATCAAATATTTTTGTGTCTCACTGGTCTCTTTTAACTGAATATATTTTATTTAAATTTATTGGAATGAATAAAAAAGTATATTTTCAAATATCTCAAATGTGAATTGACAGATCTTGATGAGTAGTCCATAGAGAGGAGTTTTTTTTTTTTTTTGGTGTTTGTTTTTTGCTATTTTTATAATTGACAAAACAAAGCAAGTTCATAATGATTTGAGTGATTTGGTATTATTCTTGATATGTATATCTTCACTGTGATATTCTAGATTATTTTTCTAAACCTAAAATCAGGCATAATGCAAATAAATATATTTGCTTTGTATTGCTTTTTCTCCATCCTATTTTCAAAAAGGAACAATTTTCTCAAACAAATCAGTTTGTAAATGAATATCAAACTAATATAGTGTATATTGTCCTAACTGTTGGATTTATGATTATGACATATTGCTCAATTAGAAGAAAATGAGAAATTGTTGTTTGTCCACATTACTATCAATAAGTAAAGTCTGTAATTGGGGACTAAGTGGGTTGAACTCAAAATAGTCAGATTGTCTTCATCCAAGACATTCACAAAACCAATTCTCAAAGTGGAGTGCAGTTAAAAAGTGGAAGCTATTTAAAATGCATTTATGCACCCACTTTATTGAAAACACAGATCTCTTCCACTCTCTTTCTTTCTGCCTCTCTGCCTTCTCTTTTTCTATGCACAAAAACTAGATATATACATCCCTGCCTTAATATAGTTCTTCAAATCACGAAGATAACAAGTGATCTTTTTACAGGACTGATTTTAATGTTGAAAGAATAATAAGAAAATGAAACACAGAGATTCAGGAGAATCAGTTTGTTATAATGTTAAGGATGGTTGCATGGTTATTGGAGGAAATATGTAATTAGAAAAGTGAGAAATCACTTGCTCAAATGGATAATAAGTCACATTGCTAGAAATCAAAACTTCTTGAAGAGGTGTGAACAAAGAATATAGAGCACAACTTCTAGAATGGAAATATGGGTTTCCAAAGTGGCTTACTAAGAGGCAGATAGGATAATTTGAATTTATTTTGGATTAGATACAAATTAGAGGGCTCAGTGGACATGATTTGTGGGGTGCTGACTCTCTTTCACTTATCCCCTTAAATATGCCATAGGAGTGTAGTTCTGCTCTGATTTCTTTTTAAAATTATCCTTATTTATTTATTGGATAAAGACAACCAAAAATCAAGAAGGAAGGGGGTGATAGGGAGAGAGACAGAGAGACTCCTACAACATTGCTTCACCACTCACTTTTCCCCTGCAGGTGGGCAGGTGGCTCAAACCTGGTCCTTTCTGTATTGTAACATGTGCATAACCAGGTCTCCACCATCCAGTCCCAAATTTTCTTGTATTTGTATTTAGGAAACATTGTTCAATGGTGGTCTTCCATTTACTTATTCTCCATGAGGATAGGTCTGTCTGTCTCTCTCTTTCCTTCTGATTTCTTTTTCTTATTATCTTGTCTTTGTCTGTTGGATGGATACAGCCAGAAATAAGGAGGGTAGGGGGAGATAAAGAAGGAAAGAGAAAGAGACACTTGCAGCACTGCTTCACTACTAGCAAAGCTTTTCCCCCTGCAGGTAGGGACTGGGGGCTTAAACCTGAGTCCCTGCACATTGTAACACCTGTGCTCAACCAGGTGCACCACCACCAGGCCCCCTAAACTTGTTTTGACCTCAACACTGCTCATTTTTTGCTTATGGTGGTGCTAGGAGTTGCTAGAGTTCAGAGTCTCAAGCCTCTAACTCCTTTAGCATAATCATTATGATGTCTCCCCAGCCTCACCTCATATTTCTTCAGAAAAGAATCCCTCTATTCTGTGCAGAGTGCAGTGTGTAATGCTTGATTTTTTTTTCCCGCCAAAAGACTCCTGTGATTCTGTAATTGATTTTTAAGGAAAAAAAGTAAGATATAAGTAAAATAGACAAAAACTCACAGGAAATAAAGTGGATGCGGTTGTTAACAAGATGCCAGCACAATGCTCAAAGTTAAGATTTTGGGTCATTTTTATTAGAATTAAATGCAAAAGTAGAGCTAATATCATTTTCAATTTATATTATAATAGAGTCCTTAATTGTTGCCTCTTTTGCTGTGAAAATTAAGGATGATTAAGGGTTTCTTCATTCCTTTTCCCCCCATTCATTTATTTATTTGTGAAATGGAAGTAGTGACAAAAACATAGGATAAGAGGGGTACAATTCCATATAATTCCCACTACCAGAACTCCGTATCCAATCCCTTCCCTTGAAAGCTTTCCTATTCTTTTTCCCTCTGGGACTATGGACCTAGGATCATTATGGTGTGCAGAAAGTGGGAGGTCTGGTTTCTGTAATTTCTTCCTTGCTGAACATGGGTGTTGGCAGGTCGATACATACTCCCAGCCTGTCTCTCTCTCTTTCCTTAGTGGGGTAGACATCTGGGGAGGTGGACACTTTGGTGGGGTTGTCTGCCCAGCAAAGTCAGGCATCATGATAGTGTCTGGAATCTGGTGTCTGAAAAAGAGTTAAGATATAAGGCAGAACAAATTGTTGACTAATTGTGAACCTAAAGACAAGTATATTGCAGATGAAGATTTGGGGTCTCTGTTTTGGAAAAAGCTAGTAGGTTTATTTTAGGTATATTCCAGGGGGCCCATGACCCTACTAGTTTTTGTGCGAGCTTGATATCTAATGTGCAGGTGACCCAAGTTATTGTCTGGGGAGAAGGTATCTTCATTTATGTGCACAGAAATAAAATAATATAGTTGAAGATACTACTATTATTGCTGCTATTGTTACTATAGTGACAATTTCTCACATAATGCTTTATAAGTTGTCCTAACTAATTTCCTTCGACACCAGTTTCTTGTTACTAAAGTGAGGTTTTCTTCCAGCTATGCGGGGTTGCTGTGGAAATTCACTTAGATGATCCAACTAGAAATCATGGGTCACATTGCTTGAAAATATGAAACACATTTTTTACAGCACCAAAACAAAAAATGACTTTAACATGATCACCTTCAATTACTACCTTCATAAAACAAGGTGCATGTAACATTTCACCTGTTTTAAACTACTAAGTAACTAGAAAAAAAATCAGAAGAATCAGTAATTATCAACAAGTAATTAAACTCTTAGTGTTAATTTTATGTTTTTCAGAAAGACCATTCATAGGATTTGACTGTCTCTGAAAGCAAGATTATGGTTCAGTCTCTTTTGCTAACTCTGTTCGTGGTAGAAACCAGATATTAGATTTCATATTTATAGGGCATGGAGAATAAGACACATAATAACCGTGCATGTGAGGGTAATTTTGACTGCCAGTAAAGCACTTCAACATGTATAATGAAAATAATATGGACACTGATTATCTCAAATATTAAAGAATTATGAGGTAGGAGGATACATGAATGCCTACTTCATGAATTCAAAAAGAATACCAGACCCTCAGAATGTTTCTTTTTTAACTTTTTATTTTTATTTATTTATTGGATAGAAACAGTCAGAAATTGAGAGGGAAGGGGGAGCTAGAGAGGGTGAGAGACAGAGAGACACCTGCAGCACTGCTTTACCACTTGTGAATCTTTCCTCTGCAGGTAGGGACTGGGGGCTCAAACCTAGGTCCTTGGTCATTGTAACTTGTGCACTAAACCAGGTGTGCCACCACCCATCCCCTCTCAGAATGTTTCTTAAGTCTTCCGAATTTTTCTTAGAATGCTGAAACTTAAACTGTGCATTTGTTTCTTTCTTCTTTCTTTGGTTAGGACAGAAAGAAGCTGGGAGGGGAGGGGAAGATAGAGAAAGTGAGGGAAGTAGAGATGCCAGCAATACTGCTGCTTTGTGGCTTGTGAAATTTCCTCCTGAGAGGGGGGTAGGGTGGGGGACGAGACTGAAGGTTTGCATCTGGATCCTTCCTTGTGCATGGTAATGTGTGTGCTCAAACAGCTATTCTACCATTTAGTCCTTGTGAATTTCTTTTAAAAAACCTCTTTGCGCTAGTACGTAAGATGTTACTTTTACTTTGAAGATCTACAGAAATGTCTTTCATTTCCTACTGGGCAGTCTAGATAATAAGTCCATGAACAATTGCAGGAAAATCAAGAAATATCAATATGGTGTAGTATGGGAAAAGGGAGCTCCCAAAGTTAGTTAGAAGATGGATATTGCAAGTTAACCTATTTTGATTAAAATATCATTCATATATACATTATCTCTTTATATGTCTTTTAAAGATATTTTATTGCCATTAGTATCCTAATTATATTCCTCCACGAGGATAATTTCTGGAACCATCCATTCCACCCCGGTTCCATGGCTGCCAGTTCTTAACAACATTGCCCCACCAGATATTCATAGGGATGCGGCATCATCTAAGTTCATTTCCCACGTCTACGCTCGACCGGACCTGCCAATATACGCGGATATCTTCGCCCACCCTGTTCAACGCTTGATGTCTCGTCACCCAATCTGGTCCCCTACGCCTACACTGAACTTCTCTGTTCCAGACTCTTGGAAACAGAGCTGGCAGTCAGCTGAGGTAAAGAACAAACACCTCATCACAGACCCCTGCAAGCGTCAACCCGGCCTTGACCTAGCATGTTATGATTGGGCCCTCCTCAATCGCTATCGAACAGGCCATGGCTGGTGCGCCACTATGTTCCACTGCTGGGGAGCCAGAGATGACCCGAACTGCCCCTGCGGCTACAGACAGACTATGACCCACATAGTCAACGACTGCCACCTCTCCAGATTCAAAGGAGGTCTCGAAACTTTACATCAGGCTCAACCTGACTCTGTTGACTGGCTACGGAAGAAGGGCAAACGCTAGAAGAAGAAGATTGCCATTAGCACTATCACTGGGATTTTGTGCTTGCACAATGAATCCGCAACTCCTAGTGGCCCTCCCCCCTTTTTTATTTAATAGGACAGATAGAAATTAAGGGGAGTGGTAGACATATAGAAAAAGAGAGACACCTGAAGACCTACTTCATACTCATGAAGCTTCCCCCTTGCAGGTGGGGAACAGCTCCAATCTGGTCTTCACTCAAGGTAATGTGTATGATTGACCTGGTGTACAACTGCTCAGATCCTCTACAAACCTTTTGTTTCTCAATCATATATTTATATCACAAGTGTACATACCTATCTCAAGTGTTAATTCCCAAGATGATTACAATGCAGAGAGAAAAACATAAGAGGGAGAAGAGAAAAAAAAAACAAAAATAAAAATATCTTTTCTTCGAACTGAGTGGTAGGCCATTATGTATATATTGTTCTTAACCACTCATTTATCATTGAACATCTGGGTTGCTTCCTAGTTTGGGTTATTACAAATAATACTTCTAAGAATATTGTTGTACATACATCTCTTGGGATAGGTATTTTTGTGTCTCTGATAATGCAAATTAAGTAGGTATTTACCTATTATTCTTCTAGATTATACCTGTATTACATGGCCAACAATTTCCGTGACAAACTTCTTTTGTCTTTTCTCAATGATTCTTTTTAAATTTTTTTTCCATTGGATGGTTAATGGTTTATAGTATAGTTGTTGGCACATGGGAACAATTTCTCATTTCATCATGTTGGGTGTCTGTAAAACACTCTCACTCTCATTTTAACTTATGACCTTTTCTTTTCTTTTTAAAATTTATTTATTTATTCCTTTTTGTTGCCTTTGTTGTTTTATTGTTGTGGTCATTATTGATGTTATTGATGTGGTCATTGTTGGATAGGACAGAGAGAAATGGGGAGAGGAGGGGAAAACAGAAAGGAGGAGAGAAAGATAGACACCTGCTGTCCTGCTTTACCACCTGTGAAGTGACACCCCTGCAGGTGGGGAGCCAGGGGCTAAATAAAACCGAGATCCTCACGCTGGTGCTTGTGCGTTGTGCCACCTGCACTTAACCCACTGTACTACCGCCTGACTCCTGCCTGTGACCTTTTCTATAATCATGTACCAGGACTTCAAAGGGCACCCTCCCTGTTCTCATCTCCCTGTCCTCCTTCTATAGAGTTCTTTGCTTTTGTGCAATACATCAAACCTAGTCCAATTTTTACAATGAGTTTCCCCTTTCTGTTCTTGTGTCTTCAGTTCTGTCCATGAATGAAATCAACCTATATTCAATTGTATCTTTCTGGCTTGTATCCCTTAACATAATTCCTTCAGGCTCCACCCGAGATGTTGTAAAGAAGGTGACTTCATAATTTTTTAATAACTAAGTAGTGTTCCATTTTGTATATATAGCACATCTTTCTTGGTCACTCATTTCTTGTTGGACATCTAGGTTGTTTCCAGGTTTGGGCTAATAAAAATTGTGCTACTATGAACATAAGTGTACACAGATCTCTTTGGGTGGGTGTGTCTGTGTCTATTTACTTAGGATATATCTCCAGAAGAGGAATTGTTGGGTCATGAGGTTAGTAGATCCTTTATGCCATACATCATACAAAAAGCAAATAATCAAAGTATACAAAGATCTCACCAAACTCATCCAATAGCCAAAAACCCATGCTAAAGTAAAGAGAGTATATGGACAGAATCAGAAAGAAGAAATCCAAAGTACCAGTGACAGAGATACACAAATAAAGACAATGACACATCACTTAACTCACATGAGGATGCCATACATCAGAAAGGATAGTAAGAGCAAATGTGAGAGAGGTGCTGGGGAAAAGGAATCCCTTTACTCTGCTGGTGATAATGTAAATTGGTCCAACTACTGTAGAGAGCAGTCTATAGAACTCTTATGACAAACTTTTTGTAACAAATACTAGGAAGAAATTTACAAGGCTACTTTCTTTTTTCTTTTTCTTTTTTTTTTTATTTAATAAAGGAGACATTAACAAAACCATAGGATAAGAGGGGTACAGTTCCACAGAATTCCCACCACCCGATCTCCATATCCCATCCCCTCCCCTGATAGCTTTCCCATTCTCTATCCCTCTGGGAGTATGGACGCAGGATCATTGTGGGTTGCAGAAGGTGGAAGGTCTGGCTTCTATAATTGCTTTCCCATTGAACATGGGCGTTGACTGGTCGATCCATACTACCAGCCTGCCTCTCTCTTTCCCTAGTAGGGTGGGGCTCTGGAGAAGCGGAGCTCCAGGACACATTGATGGGGTCCTCTGTCCAGGGAAGTCTGGTCGGCATCCTGCTGGCATCTGGAACCTGGTGGCTGAAAAGAGAGCTAACATACAAAGCCAAACAAATTGTTGAACAATCATGAACCTAAAGACTGGAATAGCGCAGATGAAGTGTTGGGGGGTATTCCCTGCATGCTCTTCTGTACTTCTGCTTTCAGGTATATATTTTTCCCTAGTTTATGGGCACAGGTGAACCTATGCTCTATCTCAGGGGACCTGGACTATATCTAGGTTTGGGGACTTTATTGGGGAGTGAACACCTGGAATGGAATTATAGTATACTATGAAAGGAAAGGTCTCACCCGAGTGATGAAGCTGAAGGGTTGTCATTCCACACCTGAAGTCTCTAGACACAGTCTGAAATGAAGCATGCTGGGGTGGCACTCATTGCGTTGATTGGGTTGTGATCTGTGAATGCAATATTATTTGATTTGAATTGAGAGCAGCATGCAGGAAAGTGGGCCCCACCCTAAGGTTCCAGGACTGGGAGGAAATATAGGCTCTATAGTGGAAATGTGAGGTTCCTGCTGTCTTAGGGTTCAAGAAGACAATGGATAGTTATTGTTATCATAACGTTATTTGGTGATTGGTTTAACTTTGAAAAGTCCCTTTGTTAGGCTACTTCTAATTCTGTTTCTTAGCTGATTTTGCTTTGTGGAAAAAGTCCAATGAGTCAGAAATATATATGACAAATCATGATGATGCCCAAGCAAATGCTTCTCTGTGTCTGGTTCTAGACTTCAATAAACTCAGCATGCATAAAACAGAAATTGCAAAGGGCAAATTAGGTATCTCATCTAAATCATAGGTTTGTCCTGAAAGTTTCTACTTTATTTTATTAAATTTAGAATACAATGTAAAAATTGCTTAGGATATTGTCAAAATCCATATTTTTAACTTTGTGTGTGAGGTACCCCAGAATGTTTTGCTGCATTCTGTGGGTGTACACTCCCAGGTGTATCTGGCACTCACCAGGTCACACCTTCCTAAGGTGCATTTCCACTTCATATCACACTGACAGATTCTCTAAAGGAAAAAACAAACAAACAAATGACCAAAAAAGCTCTTCTTCAAGCACTTCCATTAGTATTTTTCTCCCAACACAGGTGAGAATAATTTTCAGATACCAATCACAGGGAGATGAGAGATTGTACCCACATGTCAACAACTATATTATAATGCATTAACCTACCTAATAACGAAAGCAAATTCAATAAAATTTTAAAATATTTATTTTTTTCTCTGTTTATGTGAAAGACTTGGTTCACTGAGCTTAAGATTATTTCTGTGGTGCTGGCAGGTGGTTTTCCCGGTACATTGTAACATTATTATACAAAAGGATCTGGGTTCAAGCCCCAAACCACCACATAGGTACACCTGCTGGGATAAGCTTCCCGAGTTTTAGAATGGTTTTCTCCCCACCCCTCTCATTCTCTGTCAAAAAAAAGAATAAAAGTAGAGACTGGAAGCAGCCATGGAGTTGTGCAGGCATTGTACCCCAGCCACAATACTGGTGGCAAAACAAAGTATTATTCCTATGAACTTCTGATAAATTCTGTCAAATAATAAAGCTATATTCTTTGATTTGGCAAATCTTATGGTGAAATTCAGTCTCTTGACAAGGACTGTGTTAAAAAGCATAGTGACAAGGCTGGATGGTGGCACATCTGATAGAGGGTGCATGTTATAATGTGCAAGGACCTAGTTTCAAGCCTCAGAACCCTGCAAAGGGGAAGCTTCATGAGTAGTGAAGCAGTGTGGCAGGTGTCTCTCTCACTCTCTCCCTTCTTTTTTGATTGCTCTGTCCAACAAATAATAAATAGAAAATTATTTTAAGAAAATTTTAAATGACTATGCTTACATGGCTAATTCATAGGGCCAAATTTCCTGGGTACATGAGAATCAAGATGAAATCATGATTAAAAACACAAAATCCAAATATTTCTAACATTGACTCAATCAAGTTAAATCTTTGAACAGTTTAACTTTCATTCTTACTTGAGCCTTACCTATTTTCTTAAATTAACAAATTACCATATGAAGTAATCTATACATTCTTTAGATTTTTGTTGTTTTTTTTCATCTTAAAATAATCTACCTCAATTTGCCCAAGAACTGATGCTATTTATTGAGTAAATTGGATCAGATATAATTTTTCTTCAAAAGATACCTTTTCTTAAAAGCCTTGTCTAATCCACTGTAATTTAGCTCACACTTAACCCAAACCTTTTAAAACTAAGCCATCAAACTCTTTAGACAACATCTCTTATCTTTCTCCATTAGTAACATGTAGAATGAGATGAAAGAAACACCTTGGAATTATTATATTCAGTGTGTTTGGATAATGTATATGTGCCATATTTTTAAGTGTGTTTTTGTTCTTAAAATTCTACTTTGTATTCTGCATGGGTCCATGAAGGCCATCATCTTCCATTAGTGAACTCTCAGTGCACCTCTTCCTTCAGTCTTTGATCTGCTATGAACCTTTTTATATTCTTCTCAGTGGTGTTTTGGGCCCTACAGGACACCCTCCTCATTTCCTTACACACTCTAGATTTATAAGGATACATTTGTAAAGGCTGTTTCATACACAGGGGTCCATTTATTGATGGAACAAGGAACTGGAGTTCACAACCATCTTGCTGCTCTCTGCTACCTTAACAATGTTCCATTTTATTCTATGTTTTTGTAAATTGGGTCACAGATGTTTTATTGCTGCAAAATGCTTTGAAACTTTTTCATATGTTCAGTGGGAAAAGATGCCTCTAAAAATTCATGCTGAAATAATTAAGCTTTTTAATTTCACTGTCAATTTATCAGAACAAGTGATAAATCTCTCTTTATACTGCCTGCTTTTACACACATGACTTTTCGGTCCATTTACTTTCTCAGATTGTCTGAGAGTGTCTTTCTAACATTGCTCAGCATGTCTTAAAAAACATTGACAATTTAGCAAAATCTTAAACTGGGTCAACTCCAGGAAACATCAGTTCATATTCCATTAAAAAATAAATAAAGATCTTGGGTCCCAACTGCTCTGCAGAAACTTTGTAGTCTGGGAAAAGAACTCTACTCAAGGA
This sequence comes from Erinaceus europaeus, assembly GCF_950295315.1. Lineage (NCBI taxonomy): Eukaryota > Metazoa > Chordata > Mammalia > Eulipotyphla > Erinaceidae > Erinaceus > Erinaceus europaeus. Next base: position 34,905,654 of record NC_080164.1, on the reverse strand, counting down.
CTTTGGATTGTGTTCCGGGCCTCTGCAGTGGATAAAGCATTGGATTCTTAAGGACTCTGGATGTATAATCCAGTTCCCTTTGTGTTCAGAATTTCTAGAAGTGTCTGTTCACTACAGAGAAACATTTGTTGCCTTTGTGAATGCAACTGCAGTGTTTATCATACATGAATCATCACAGTTAACAGACATAAGGACTTTGACAGAATCCAGTGTTCCAGCTTGCTCCTGATTCAACAAGACCTTGGATGAATCTCTTAAATTAGTTTATACTCAATTCCATCATGTCAAAATGAGAAAATAATGGCTTATAATCACAGTACATCAAAGCATGGCTTCTCTGTGAGTACCTGACACTTAGTTAATGTTTAGTAAATTATAGCCTTCTTTCTTTTCCATTGATTTCATGGGATGATTTCAATGTGCTGACATAGAATTTATTGAACATACTGTTAATATGTTCAAATGTTTCCAGAATTGCTTACAGGGATGAATATTTACATCTTATCTTACTAAACTCTTTCAATTGACATGAACTTTCTATCATATCCCTCTCAGAGCTACATATATGAAACTTAGAGGTAATTAGAATTTTCTATAGGAACAAACTTGTAATTAAGGTTTCTTAAAAAAGGGGGTCAGATGGGTTTCAGCTTGACATTTGTACATTAACACATCATTGTTTAAAACTAGAATTTTATTTATTTATTTATTTATTTATTTATTTATTGCCTCCAGGGTTATCACTGGGGCATATTGCCTGCACTACAAATCACTGCTCTCAGAAACTTTTTTGTTTTCTATTTTATTTGACAGGACAGAGAAAAATAGAGAGATGGGGGGGGCATACAGTGGGAGAGAGAAAAATAGACTCTTGAAGACTTGCTTCACCACTTGTAAAGCATTCTCCCTGCAAGTGGGAAGTAAGGGCCCCAATCTGTCTCCACTTAACTGGGGGTGCCACCACCCAGCCCCCTAGAATTCATCTTTACCCAAATGTATTTTTCCAGATCAACCTTCTGTCTGACTTGCTACTATCCTTATATTACTTTCTCTAAGTGCCTGCTATATGCTAGACCAAGAGTTGGAAAACTTCTTTTTGTAAAGGACCAGGAGTAAATATTTATATGAGACAGTGGGTATTTGTTACAACTACTCCAGTCTGACACTATCTTAGGAAAGCCAACAGACAACAATAAGACAAATGAGCATGGTTCTCAACAGGGCTGAGTTTGCCTTCCAAATGAGTATTTGACAATATATGGAGACACCTTTAATTGCTATGAATGGAGAAAATTTTCTGTTAACTAGGTGGGAGTAGATCAGGAATTTGATTAAACATCCTTCAAAGTACAGAATTGCCTTCCATCCCTCCCCACTAACCCTCCTACATGCCCCCCTAAAAGACTTGTCTAGCCTAAAATATCATTGTTATCATTAATATCAAAGGTGAACAGTAAACTTCTGCTCATGAGCACACACTTGAATTTTATATAAATTTTATACAAAACACATCAAAATTATGGTTATATTCAACTACTTTTATTTTTTTCCACCCTTATCTTGCAACATAATAAGTAGTAGTGGGCCTTAATTGACTGACCCCTGCACAAAAAGATGGAGAATCATGAGGAGTAAGTGTTGTTAAGATTTCCCTTAGAAGAGTTTATACATTTAAAAAAAAAAAGCAAACTTAATTTTAAGTACTTATCCTACAGAACAAAAACTACAATGGCAAATATCTCAGAAGAATGACAGATGATTCCCTTCACAGAAACAAATCATTACAAAGTGAAAAGCCTTAGTAACCCTTTTTGTATCTATTTTCTGCTCTTGATGTTGACACCTGCTTTGTCTTCTCTGTTCTAAACCACAGCAGATGCCCTGGGTCTCCTTCTGGGAGCTTTAATCAAATCTCTTTGTGTCTGTCTGGCAACAGAGCTGGTCCAAATGGAATACCTTTGTATTCGGATGTCTGTCTCAGACCTATAGTAAATATTCCATGTAAGAAATCTTTGAGAATGTGATAGGAGTGTGGGCAGTGGCACAAGTTAAGCAGACATAGTACTAAGCACTAAGTACTAAATTTAAGCCCCTTGCTCCCCACCTGCAGGGGACATGCCTCACAAGTAGCAAAGCAGGTCTGCAGGTGTCTATTCTTTCTATTCCTCTTTATATCCCCCTCCTTTCTCAATTTATGTCATGTCAAATAAAATGGAATATAAAAGGCTGCCAGGAGCAGTGGATTCATAGATCCAGCACTGAGCCCCAGTAATAATCCTGGAGGCAAAGAAAAAAAAGAAATAAAAAAATAAAACTTTGAGAACTGATAGGATAGATAAAATTCATCTGTATGGTGTGCTCAACCCTGTTCAGTGATGTCAGTAGCAATGCTCACCTCTTTAAACCTAACACAAAATCAGAAAATGTACCTGTAGACATACAACCTCCTCATTCAAGACACCATATCTTCTCTCAAAGCCACCCTGAGACATCCTAAAATTCTCAAGGAGAAATTTTTTTTTTTTTGGACAAGTGATACAGCATTGCTTCTGTAAAGTTTTGTGGATGATCAAATGCAGAAATCTAAACTCCAGAAATCCTAGCATTTCTGTTTTTCCTTCTTGCTCACACTGTTTTTTAAATACTTGTCTGTAAGTCATGATTTCAGCATTCTGATCACAGAGGCCCCTAAAGAGTGAAAGATTGCTCTCTTTCTTTGCTTTTGGGAAACAGAACAGGAATTAAATGGGGTCCATTTAATAATCCTCATCTTGCTGAAATGATCTGAGTTCTACATAGGTCTCTGACCTTTTGACTTTGCTGAGGGGTCTTAGTTTTATTTCTTTTTTTTTTTTCTCTCATAGAGACTGAAAGGCAGAGTGAAAGAAGTAAAAAGAGAAGACACAACACAGCACTGCTCTACAGCTTTGAAGTCTGCCCCCCAGCATGACCAGCCACTACCCTGCGGCTTGAGCCCAGATCTTCTTGCATGGTAATAGTGTGTGCTGCACTGAGTAAGCACTGACTTTGTGGAGTTTTACATGAATCTTGCTGTTATTGAAAGGAATTCTAATTCACAATCAAGCACATGGAGATTGACACACTTCTCAAGTTATATATATTCAGAAAGTCATCTGTAAATCAGCAATTTGGTATTTGGAACATGTTTCTCTATAGTGATTATATACATGGCCAATAGATTTTTGGATTATCTCCCAGAAGCCCGGCGAATCCAGAATGTGCCTGTAGTCTCCTGCTAGCCAAACTCCCGTGCATTGAAATGTTTTTTACAAAGGTACATCCCTTCTCAGACACAGGTTTCAATTTATGATTGTATCATTAAGGGAGTCCTGTCTTTAGCTACTGTTCCAAGATTGGAAGAAATCTAAGATTCTCTAAATGGCCTGCCACAGTTCATCAGGGTCTCAATATTTCTGCCCCCAATTAATCGTGATGTCTCTACCATATCCTCTCTGCGCTGATCATTAATGGTGATAGGCTGACAAATTTCTTATCCCAGCTATGTGACTTGAGTATGTTCTCTAATTTCATTACGTTGTTTTTGTTTTTGTTAATTGTACAATGAAATGATAATTATATTCACTTCTTAGGTGAAAAGTTAAATGAGTAAAGGCACTAAAAATGTTTAGCACAATGAACATAGCAAGTAATCAATAAATCTAAGCTTTGGCTGTTTTGTTATATGTAACTACCTGAATTTAACATCACTGGCTCTTACTATAGTTTCTTTCTTTATTGGGGGATTAATGTTTTACAATCAGCAGTAAATACTTGCATAAAATTCCCCAGTTTTCCACATAACTATATAAGTCCCACTAGGTCCTCTGCCATCATGTTCCAGGACCTGAACCCTCCCCCATCCCAGAGTGAAATACACCAATCCTAGTCCAAGTTCGGCTTAGTGTTTTCTGATCTGGTTATTCCACTTCTATGAGTGAGAATCATCCTTATGTTTTTGATTTTTCTAACTTAATATGATTTTGACTTTTACTATCTGTATACTCTTACATATCAATACAACAGTCTAGTAGAAAATGTAGTTTAGTTTTTTTCTGGAGAAAAATATGAGGTAAGGGGTCTGGTTGTAGCATACCTGGTTGAGTGCACTTGTTACACTGCACAGGACCCAGGTTTGAGCCCCTAGTCCCCATCTGCAGGGAAAAAGCTTCACAAGTGGTGAAGCAGGGCTGCAGGTGTCAAAGGAGGTCTCAAAACTTTACATCAGGCTCAACCTGATGCTGTTGACTGGCTATGGAAGAAGGGCAAATGCTAGAAGAAGAAGAAGGTGTGTCTCTGTCTCTCTCCCTCTCTATCCCCCCTCCCCTCTCAATTTTTGGCTGTCTCTATCCAATAAATAAATGAAGATAATTTAAAAATTAAAAAAAGAAAAATGTGAGGCAAAGGAAGGCTAAGTCACTTGTGCAAAGTTTCTTGAACAGCTAGACAGATATTTTTTAATAATGAATTAAGTTATTTTATGAAACAGAAATAGACAAACACACAGACTAGAGGACCCCTGAAGCATATGCAGTTTCAGAGGGTCAGTCTGGGACTTCTGACTTGAAAAATATGTTTTTATTTTATTTTAATATCTATAGGAATGAGTAGGTGAAAGAGAGAGATAGTAGAACACTACTTAGCATTGGTATAAGCAGTACTAAGGAAAAGTGGGCGGTAGGGTAGTGGATTAAGTGCACAAGGTGCAAAGCACTGGGGACCTGCGTAGGGATCCCAGTTTGAGCTCCCGGATCCCCACCTGCAGGGGAGTCACTTCACAAGAGGTGAAACAGGTCTGGAGGTGTCTATCTTTCTCTCTGTCTGCCCCTCCTCTCTCAATTTCTCTCTGTCCTATCCAACGACGACAAGAATGGTAACTACAACAATAAAGGGAGACAGTAAAGGCAACAAAAGGGAATAAATACATTTTTTTAATCAGTACTAAGGATCAAATTTGGGATTACATAGGGCTCTGGCCTGCATGCATGTAAGTCTTTAGATCTGCAACTGACGTACCTTCCTGACCTGCAAGAAGTAATGGCTTAATTGCTGTCCACCTGTTTTTCTCCAAAAGAAGAGATTTTTATACTGCTTTCTACTTTATTTTTATGCTTTACTTCCCTGGAGCACCAAGCTGAACTCAGGATCTTGGAAAAAAAAACCTAGTATAATCATGAGCTCTTTGGAATATAACTAAAATAGGCTTGCCTACTAATGATCTCCAAAACTGAGGGACCCCCCCAACTTTTCATCTGAACTATTCCAGCCTTTAGGTTCATGGTTAATCAACAATTTATTTGACTTTATATGTTAACTCTCTTTTCAGCCACCAGGTTCCAGATGCTAATATGATGCCAACCAGACTTCCCTGGGCAGATGACCTCACCGATGTGTCATGAAGCCCTACTTCCCCAGAGCCCTGCCCCACTAGGGAAAGAGAGAGACAGCCTGGGAGTATGGATCGACCTGCCAATGACCATGTTACAGAAGCCAGAACTTCTACCTTCTGCATTCCATAATGACCCTAGGTCCATACTCCCAGAGGGATAAAGAATAGGAAAGCTATCAGAGGAGGGGATGGGATGCACAGTTCTGATGGTGGGAACTCTGTGGAGTTCTACCCTTCTTATCCTAGGGTTTTTGTCAGTGTTTCCTTTTCATAAATAAAAATTTTTAAAAATGACATTGAACTATAAGCTCCAGCTTAGTATTGCTTTGCAATTGCTGAATAACACATTACTACAAGCTCTGTGACTCAGAGTAACACCTGGTTCAGTTGCATCCATTGTTTAAGATCTCTCAAACTACAGACAAGCTGTTGGCAAAGACTAGGTTCTCCCGTGGAGGAGGAATTCCTTGTGCCTACAGGGTTGACAGCTTCAGCACTATTTTGCTGATTGTTGGTCAAAGGTTACTTTCTGCAGCTCTTAACCATATGGACATTCCAAACATGGCTACTTCTGTCATGAAACATGCAGAGCTTGAAAGTGGATCTTCTAGGAATACAGTCATTTTTGTTTGGTTTAAGAGACAGGTGAGAGAGAAAGAGAGAGAGAGAGAGAGAGAGAGAGAGACTTCCTTCAAAGCAGTAGGGAAAAAAGTTTAAGCTGGCATGTATATGTCAAGGTAACACATGATCCAAGTGAGCTATTTCATCAGCCCCTAGGAAATCAGTCTTATACTGCATAGCATAATCATAGACATGTCATGCCACTAAACTTTGGTTTATCATAGCACATATTTAAGCCTGTCCATTGGGGCTATGTGAGAGTAGTAGAGGTAAAAATGGATGCCTGTGGCTGATGACATTTAGGGTTTAAACCTTCATATGTGTTATACAAAAAACTCACTTTCTTTTAATGTTTAATGTTGTAATTAAAATAAAGGACTTTGTGGTAGCATGGTCAGGAATGGCTTTAAACAATCAAAGCTTTATTAAAAAAGTGCAGTGGTATGGGATGGTATATTTTAGGTACAGCAAAATATGGAAATGATCAGCCGAGGTAAGACTAGGCTGGGCCTATGAGTCCATCAGTTAATTACCAAAAGTTCAGTTCCATGCGTTCAGTTTCTTCGGTCAGAAGCAGCAAGGTGGGTCCTGGGAAGCCAACCCGAAGTTCGTGCTAGCTGGAGAAGGATCTCGGAAAGAAGGGGTAAGAAAAGTTAATTATGAAGGCTAAGATTCATGTGTGTATGAGTCCTGGGAGACTCGGTTATGGAGGGACAAGAAACTAGGAAAAGCCAGGCACTGGGCAGATCACCTGCAGGCACTGTGAGCAGCTACAATGTGTAGCAACAGAGATCTCAAGCAGAGAGGCTGGACTTGTCACTGCCTGCAAGCTAAATAACTTAATTTACATCAGTCTGTCAGCCTGACATCAGCCATATGCCAATTGTGTCCAAATTCCTTTTGTAAGCTAGCGTGCTAGCATCACCACGGTTTAATGAATTAAATATAGATAGAAATTGTGGAGAAAGACAGAAAGATAGAAAGATATACAAACAACACTGCTTCACTGCTTGCAAAGCTTTATCTCTGCAGGTTGGGACTGGGTTGCTTGAACACTGACTGGTCTTTGCACATTGCAACGTGCACTCATCCAGGCATACTACTGTCCAGTCCTGAATAAACTCATTTTCTCTGCATCTCATCTTGCCACACCTAGAAATTTCTTCCTTTTTCCTTCATATGGACTCTCTGTGTTAGCTACCCTAGAAATACACTTTCTTTTTTTTTAATTTCTTTATTGGGGAGTTAATGTTTTACATTCGACAGTAAATACAATAGTTTGTACATGTATACCATTTCTCAATTTTCCATATAACAATACAACTCCCACTAGGTCCTCTGTCATCCTTCTTGGCCCTGTATTCTCTCCCCACCCCACCCACCCCAGAGTCTTTTACTAGAAATACACTTTCTATGTATGGTTCCAGCTTGGCACCTGAAAAGTGTTTATTTCTGAAAAAAAATTTTCTAGGACATAATATTCTGGGAATCATTTCAGAGAAGTTGGAAAGACCTATCCTATCTATTTTGGGTGACCATCTCAGGCATTCTTTTCCTCATCATCTCTTCTCCTACCTTTCTGCCTGTATCTCCTTAGTTGATACTTGTCCTCCTGTTCATTGTTCATCTTCTTTTAGTCTCCCCACTGTTGCTTCCAAATCCTTTTTTTTTTTTCCCCTCCAGGGTTATTGCTGGGCTCGGTGCCTGCACCATGAATCCACCGCTCCCGGAGGCCATTTTTCCCCCCTTTTGTTACCCTTGTTGTTGTAGCCTCGTTGTGGTCACCATTATTGCCATCGTTGATGTCGCTCATTGTTGGACAGGACAGAGAGAAATGGAGAGAGGAGGGGAAGACAGGGAGGGGAGGAGAAAGATAGACACCTGCAGATCTGCTTCATCACCTGTGAAGCGACTCCCCTGCAGGTGGGGAGCTGGGGCTCGAACCGGGAGCCTTATGCTGGTCCCTGCACTTTGCACCACGTGCGCTTAACCCACTGTGCCACCGCCCAACCCCTTGCTTCCAATTACTATCAGAGCATGCCCACATACCACCACCCTTGCAGAATAACCCCATGTACAGAAACGTCTCATGCATGTTTCCCTCTCTCAGCTCCCCAGTTTCTGCCTGATGACTCAAGGCATCACTGGCTCACACTATATTCTATAAGGAAAGATATTTTCCTTCTAATTTGACTTTTGGAGATAAAATGTCCCATCTTGGAGATTATCCCAACTCATCAGAATCCTTAGTAAACAAGTATAAGAAACACTGGGAAGTTGGATCTTTGTGCATCTCTAATCAAATAACACAATTATGATGAGTTCTTCCATATTTTTATTTATTCTTTTTCTATATAAAAATATACAGTTGCTGACAAGGCCTCAGAACCCCCCCCCCCAGACAAAACTTTACTAGTTTCTCCCAGTTACAGATGGCATAGCAAAAATTCCTGATTGTTGATATGAGGTTGCTACTAGACTATAAATAAAGTTAGGGTTAATTCTGCCTTTCTAAAAACCTAATATTCATAAAGTCCTTGAAACTTCTGGCAGTTTATTATAATATATGTGATTTATTGAGGGGCTACTATGTTCTTTTGTTCAATGACACATTCACTTACTTGACAAAAGATTGAGTATCCATAATATAAAAGGTTTTGTAATTTTAAAAAGTTCATCCCCAATGAAGTTTGTAATTTAGTGACTTACAAAGAAACATTTTCAGCTCCTTAACAGAATGTGTGTGGTTCTTCTGACGGAAATACAGAGGAATTGTTATGTGAAAAGAGAAAAAAAGAACAAAATAGCTCCAAATATGTCATGGAAGTGGCTTCAAAGAGAAGATGGTTCTCAAATTGGAATTTCTAAGATGAAGAGGGCCTTGGAGTTGTCCTGAAGACTTCTCTTTAATTTTTTTTAGAAGACAGGGGGTGATTGTAAGACAATTCCTCAAATGGAAATATATTATTGGCTATAGAAGGGAAGGTCTTATCTCTATATTCAGCTCTTTATCTCACTAAGTATGAGACTTTAAGCAACACTGTATTTATCTATGTGTCTTCTTTTATCATGAGGATGACATCTATAGCCCATTTTAATAAGATATTCCAATTAATACAATAAAAAGGGAATTTGTAAGAAGAATATTGGAAGAGGATCCACATAATCAGCAAGTGGTTAGAGGTTCAGGCTTGAAAGCAAGACATGAACCCAGGAGGGGTTAAAGACTGTAATTGGAGAATCAGGTGATGATGCACCTGGTAGACCACACATGCTGTCATCAGCGGAGATCTGGGTTCAAACCTATCCAGTTGACACCTGCATGGGAGAAGCTTTACAAAGGGGAAATCTTCACAAATAGTAAAGCAGTGCTGCAGTTGTCTTTTTTTTTTTTTCCTCTCTCCCTCTCAATCTCTGTTTCCCTCTCAATTTCTCTCTGTCCAAACAAATAAAAGGAAAAAATAAACAAGAAAAACTGGCCAGTGGTACAGGTAGATTCATTCTGCAGGAACCAAGTCCCACAGATAATCCTGGTGTCAATTACAAAACACCAACAGCAACAAAAAATAACAACAGTTGAATAAATAAAGGCTAAGGATGAAGACTGGTCATGACGCATGAATCTCTATTGTTACTGCAGAGAATTTAGCCTCCAATACTGCTTCAAGTTTTGGTGTCACTTAATCAGTAATGAAATTTCTAGAAAATAATGAATTGTGCTCTTTATATCTGATTGTCCATGGTAAAAAGAAGGTAGTGAAGTTTTTTTTTTTTTTCTTTACTGCAAGAATATATAAGAGGAAAGGGAATATGTTGGAGTCCCCAGATAACAGAGCTGGAGAAATGGAACTATGAATAAGAAATCATATGAACTGGGTAAATGTGTATAATGTAGAAGTAGTATTTCAGGATATCTTTGTTTTGAATATTCTTTCATTGCAATGAATTTGTTTAGTAGATGCAGGCTGGAGAAGATCTTAATTGCAATGCTTTCTATTCAGATCTACACACACCTTACTTTCTTTAGGAAATGACTATGTATATGTTAGCATGCTTTTTTTTTTTAAGATGCCACATGCATTTCCAAGCTTCATACTGCAAAACTAAACTTGTTCTTCATTTGCTACTAAGAGTTTTGAGTGCCAAACAGCTGTTGAAAAACACTTTGATGAGAGGTATAAATGATGCAGAAACATATGGATACGTTTTTCTTTAAAATAAACACAGACATTAAATCAAAGAGAAATTTTTGATTGATAGGATGTACTCCATTGGGGGAAAAAAAGATTACTGTGCTTCTCTACTACTAAGTAGAATCACATTTCTTTCTTTCTTTTATTTTTCTCAGTTTCCGCAACCTCCATGAGGAAGTGGTAGACAGTCATTCTCAGATACCTTCAGGTCATTCCACTCATAAGTTGTGTGCAAATTGAGTGAAGACCTTAACTGTTTCCAAAAAATTGAATATGAGAAGTTGAGGTAGGTTATCTGGTCCATATGTTTATCCATACACAATGACCTGTTTAATGATACTACCATTTAACTGCTGTGTGGTTACTGATTCATTGGACACACTTTCCTGTCTTCTTTTCTTTTAGGGGATTAGACTACTAGGCCTGGCCTCTCCCTATATTAACCCACACTGCTTCCAGTCATGAAAATATATTGAAGAACTCAGGGTCATCTTAGTTTTCTTTTTATTTCATTCTTAGTCTAAGACTTATTTATTTGTTTGTTTGTTTGTTTTTCCTTTAGTTTCCCTTGTTTGTTTTTTTGTTGTTGTAGTTATCATTGTAGTTGTTATTGATGTTTTTGCTATATAGGAAAGAGAGATATACAGAGAGGAGGGGAAGACAGAGACGTGGAGAGAAAGATAGACACCTGAAGACCTGCTTAACTGCCTGTGAAGTGACTCCCCTGCAAGTGGCGAGCAGGGGGCTCGAACCGGATTCTTACCTGGGTCCCTAAGCTTAGCGCCACGTGCGCTTAACTAGCGGTGCTACTGCCTGACTCCTTCTTACACTGCATCCAGGTTTTTGAAAAGATAACTATGAGGACTAACCATTTTTCCCCACCTCTGAATTCTGCTGAGTTATAATGTCTCTTTGGGAGGAAGCCTTGAAGGCCCAGGAAGTTCCCTGAGTGGTGCAGGTTACCACCAATAGGGGAGCTGCTAAGTAATTTAAGTTGTACAGCTTTCAAGAGGAAACACTCTTCTAGCCTCACTGTAAAGCTCAACAGATTGCCTCACATGTAGGCAAGCCACTCATCATTGACATCGTCCAAGTTCACTGAAATTTATCTGGTTAATAGTTGACAGTTTCAAGCAATTTGTCAGAGGCTGACTCAGTGAGAGAGGGTATCAGACAGGTAGTTCCTCAACCTCGTCATGGAGGTTATCCTTTGTTATTTATTAAAATAGCCACTGATATTCTTACTCTAAGATACCCTGAATTAAAATCATTGTGAATGAGCAGGATGGCTGGCATTTTCAATAAATTTTCTAGCTAATTTTATCCAGTCATCTCACCATATTGGTGTTCCCATTTGATGGGAGATAGAGCAAGACTGGTATTCTAATTGATACTTATAAAGGCATAGCAAATTGAGCTCACTACATTGTTCCTGAAAGCAGAGTAATGTACAACCAGTAAAGTTTCTTTTTGTTTATGTTGTTCATAACAGATGTCTCAAAGTGACATCACACATGCCAACTTTATTATCAAAACAATTATTCATGTATTCATCTCACCTCATTGTACCTGTGAAAAGTAGCATGAGAGATCCTGCAGACAGGACCATCATGAGTACAAAAACAGAAACTTGTGTCATGTGTGGTAAATCATCCCCAATCTTCTTCATCACACTTCTTGACACTTGCATGCTGACTGGGAGAGAAGCGAGATTCACTTTGCTTTTGGCATACTCTGGGGGAGGACCAAGATTCAAACTCAGCTAGAGTCAGAAATATTGAAATCTGCTCCTATTCCTTTCATTTCCCAGAATACCCAGAGTGGAGATAAGTCTTGCCTTATCTGCTAAATGACAGGGGCAACAATGTGAAGAGACTGCAAAGACAAAGTGAGATGCTTCCTACGGAATTGTTTTCTTTCTCTGACTATGACACTAAAGCATGTAAAAAAAATGGGTTGTCATTCAAACCTAATGGTATTAAAATTCTTTTTTTTTTTTGAGTTTGACAAATAAATTGAGCACACATAAGAAATTAATTGTTTTCATCACAGTATTTATTTTTTTAAAAAAAGCTTTGTTAAAAGTAAATTTTAATAGTATACTTAAACTAAAAAATTATATTCTGTAGCTAACCCCACAATGCTTACTTAAGTTGTGTGATTTTCAGAGCTGTGCTTCAACTCTGTGTGGTTACTGTCTTTTCTAATGTATGAGAATCTCACTGGGGTCATTCTTGCACCTATTTGAATTTTTCTTTGGTAATTAGTGAATTGGAGTTTTTTTTTTTTTTTTAAATAAATCTGTTGGCACTGTGGAGTTCCTCTTTAATGACTATTCCATCCATATACTCTCCCCAGTTTTATATGGGGTCATTTGATTTTTTTATTGATGGTTTTGATGAGTTCTTTATATATATTTAGCTATTAGCTAAAAGGAAAAGGACCTAGGTTGGTGATGAGAACGCTTTGCATCTTGGTGAGATGAGAAATTTTGCTTATGTGTCAACAACTGTACTGTAAACCATTAACCCCTCTCCAGTAAATGAAAACAAAACAAAATAAAACAAAACATTCCTTTTGTCTTAGTTTCTTCAACAACAGGATGGCAAAAGCAACAGAGCCTTCCTTATAGGTTTGTTGAAAGAAAAAAATGAGTTCAAAAGCTTTGCCTTTAAAGCACTCTCTAGCACCAAGGACACACTACAGTATTATTTATTTTTCACTTAAACATTTAGTGATCATTGTGTGTCAGGCACTATGATAGAGAAAGTCAACAATAAAGACAACACTTTCTCTCACCCCTATATTTTAAAAGACATACTCAAATTTACTTTTTTCAAATTGCTCAGGAAGATCTATCACAAATTCTTACAAGAATGAGAGACATAGGTTGTTTGGCATTTGAGCATCTCACATCTCTAGCATGTGTCTTTCTTTTTACTCACAGTACTGTGAAAGATAGCATCTCTTTTAATGAAGAAGTGGAAATAAACAGGAGAGAGAGAGAGAGAGAGAGGGAGAGAGAGAGTGAGAGAGAGAAAGAGTTGAGGAGGAGAAGGATGAACGAAAATGAGGGCTGTGTGTGGTGGAATGGAAGGAGGTGCTGGAGGAGGAGAAGAAAAGGAATAGAAAAAGAGGATGTCCATTACTGACTGAATGAGACCAGAGTCATCAGGTGGCAACGGATCACCAATTCAACGTGGCTTGTAGGGCCAAGTCTTTTATTTTTATTTTTTTATTGATTTAATAATGATCAACAAGACTGTAGGATAAAAGGAGCGCACAATGTCACACAATTTCCACCACCAGAGTGGAAAAATCTGTTAAGTCTATTTTAGGTATATTCCAAGGGGCCCATGACCCTACTATTTTTTGCCTGAGCCCGACAGCTAATGTGCAGGTGGGCTAAAGATATTGTCTGGGAAGATGGTGTCAGAGTTGAAAATAGGACTAGAAAGCTGGATCAGGCCAGAGAGTAGCTCCCAAATACAGAAAAGTATATAAATATTGTTAACTGTAAATGCTATCAATTTGTACTGGGGACCATATTCAGCATAGGAGCCTGTGTAACCTCTGCATCCCTGTAGGTCTGAGTTCACATGCATTTTGTGGTCATAGTTAAGAACATTCTAGGCTACATTCATTTCAAGACCCTTCTTCCTAGAGTGGCAGATTAAGTTGACTCTACCTCCAGAGAATGGGGTAGTCCCCATCATCGTTTTCCACACTGAGGGCAATGTCCACAAGAGGTCCACAAGAGGGTCTACTATGTTGTCCCATGGAGATGACTAGTGAAAGTGGTGAGAGGAATCAGTTAGAGATCTGGGTCCATCAAGTCTATTTGTACCCTGACTAGGGCCCAGATGATGGGTGGCCTGGTAGTGACCAAAAGAGTCATCATTAAAGTATGCCAGTCTCTTGGGTAGGATCAACATTTTAAATTAATTCATGACATGATTTTGTCAGACCAAGAAAAGGAAGATTTGAAAAGAAAATGATTGATTGATTTTTTTAACTAAATAAAAACATAAACCAACAAGTGATGCCAGATAATTCCAGGGCCCTGGGTATGAAGTAGGAGATAGCATTGTTTACATGACCCTCATCCTGACCACAGCTGAGTACTTGGCATTAATGTAGTTGTTTTGAGCGACAGGTTCCTCACTCTACATGTTTGTTTTTATCTCCTACAGTAATCAGAAGTTCCTCTAAAAGCAATGTGACTTTTTATGTATTTGGCAGATCTCAAACTATGCATACAAATTCATATATATTGCTAGATGGATCTTGGATTTTTATTTATGTATGTTAAACATATATGTGAGTATATATAATGTGCAAATGCATGTACTATTTTTAATTGAGGGAAATATGTCTTAATTTTGTTAATTACGCCAAATTGATCCAAGTAGATTACACTTTAGAGACATGTCAATATCTTCTGAGAATATTGTCTTTAAATGTTTTAATATATTTTAATTTATGATGGTTACAAAAAACTGATAAAAATAGTTAGAAATCACATTACAATTAACATTAATACTCTAATCTTTTCTGCTATTGATAATTATTTTCAATATTCATGTGCTCAAATGCATGGGCCTTCAATTTTTAGTATGGAATAAAGTTGCTTAATATAAAAGCACTAGATGTAGATGTGGTATTAAAATAAACACTTTAAAATGTCTCTATAAATCATCTTTAAGAAAAAAGTACAATAATCAGTAATGATTCATTATTTGAAAAGATATTAAAATGATTCATCCTGTTAAATACAATGTGAAGCTACACAAATTCTTTTATAATGTTGACAATAATTCTTCTCTTTGCAAATTTTTCATCTCTTAATTTGACTATAATTGCTTCCCCTTAAAGGTATAATTAGTGGACAAAGGTAAGACTTTAGTCTCTGTCTCTACCATCACTCAGCTTAGTGCCTGAGCCACAATGGACACTATCATTTATTACTTAAGGCTAAGGATGACAAAGCTTTGCATTTAAAGAAAAAAATATACATATATATATGTATAATTTTGAGATAAAATTTAATAATGCAGGCTAAGAAGTGTTTATTGTAGCATAAAGAACAGACTGTTCTCAAATATGTGAGAACGTGTTACTATGATACAAATATTGATCCACTAATTGCCAAGCTTTCAGTAAAAGGAAGGTCAAAGAACTCTTAATAAACAACATATACCAGAGGCCAAAAGACAGGAAGCTAACCCTGTTTTGTTTTTCTCAAAAAAAAAACAAACAAACAACTCAGACATTTGATCTCTGTTCCTTACTGTCGCCACATGTACAGAGGGATACCTCTGCACATCCAGCTTTTATTTTGTTCTAACCTCTCTTCCTCTTTCCTCCATGTTTTGGTTTCTAAATCCATGAGATCTTTCTGTGTTTTGCAATGCCCTAACAATGATGGTTTCTCCTTTGCATTTTTTTATTATCCTCAAGCCTAAATCCTCCTGCAAACAAAGAACTTCTTTATAATCTCTTGTCACTGAAACATAGTTTTCTTTCTACTTTAAATCATAATCTTTTTTCAGTTTCTAAGGATTCCTTTTGAGTCAGTTTTAGAAAGAATCAGTGTGGGCTAGGGAGACAGCATAATGTTTACACACAAAAATTTTTATGCCTGAAGCTCTGAAGTTCTAGGTTCAGACCCCAGCACTACCGTAAACCAGAGTTGTGCAGTGCTGTGATCTTTCTGTGTGTTTCTTCCTGTATCTCTCATGAAAATTAAGTAAAATATTAAGAAGACAGCACAACAAAACAAAGAAGAAGAATCAGTGCAAAAAAATGTAGAAGTCTGAAGTTTTTACCCCGGGAATATCATCTTCCTTTGCCTCTGATAGTATATTAAAAATATTAGGAAATATTGCTGGATTAACAGAAGTTCCATTGTTACAAACTGATTTTTCAGGGTCATCCTCTCTGAGTTTCCACAGAATCCACAAAATAACCTTATATAGAGGTCTGTGAGATATTAAAATCTGTGACCTGAGTTATCTTTTTATACCCACAAGAAAAGCATATATTATAAGGGAGAAAATGTAGGTTGTCAAGGATGTGGGAGGAAAGGAACATTTCTACATGGCTAATGGAAAGGTGCATTGGTCCATGTTGTATGCTTTACATTGGGTTCTAGTTCTCCCCCGCCAAGAGAATTGCATCAGTCCTGTTAATTTCGGGGGCCCGCTTGGCCCCGCCCCTAGGAAACCTGCCAGAGTTCCAGAGTGCCAGAGTTTCAGAGGGTTCCCCAGTATGAGAGTTCCAGAGTTCCTGAGTTCGAGAGTAAGGGAGAGTGTTCCTGAGTTCGAGAGTAAAAGAAAGAGTGCTTGCGCCGCCGCAAAGAGACAGCGGAGTTCTGTTTGGTGATTAGTTTGTCTTAGTTTATGAATCGTTGTTCCTGAATAAAGAAATACAGCTTCCCTGCCCAGCCATTGTCTCCGCGTCTCTGTTACCCGCCGTGAAGCAAGCCAGCCCGGCAAGAGCCTCCGAAATATTAACAACAGGTCCAATCTAATGACTATTTTATGGAAAAACAGCCTGGAGATTTCTCAGAACACTAGAAGTGAGCCTACCTTATGGCTCAGCAGTTTTTCTTCCCTCTGGGGATTTATCCAAAAGGAAACAAACAAACAAAACTCTATTATTATTGTTGTTGTTGTTGTTGCCAGGGATATTGCTAGAGCAGTGCCAGCACTATGAGTCCATTGCACTCAACAGCCATTCTCTCCCTCTCCTCCCTCTCCCTCTACCCCCCCTTATCTCTCTCTCTCTCCCTCTCCATATATATATATATATATATATATATATATATATATATATATATATATATATGGTGTTGGATAGAGAGGAATTGAAAGTGGAGGAGGTATTAGAAAGGGAGAAAGATGACATCTGCAGATTTGCTTCACCTCTGGAGGGGTGTGGCTAGAACTTGGGATCTTACATATGGTAACATGTACACTCAAAACCTGGAGTGCCACTGCCTAGCCCAACAAAACTCCTGCCCAATAAAATCTATATGTACATAGATTCACAGCAACAGAATTCATAATAGCCAAGAATTAGAAGCAACCTAGATGCTCAGCGAAAGATCTATGAATATGTGGTATATACACACAAAGAAATACTACTTAGCTGTTAAAAATAATGAGGTCATCTCCTTGCCTCATCTTTGATGGGTGTTAATCTTGTTAAGAATAAGCTAAACATCAGATAATCTCACTAGGTGGAATTTAAGAAACAAGCACAAAAAGGGAAAACATGAAGCAAAACTTGAATTAGGTGGAGTGTATTACACTAACGCAAACTACTTTGGGAAAGGGGAGAAAAAGAAGGCATGGAGAAGGTATTGAAGCCTTGGTTCATAATGATGGAAAAATACTCAAGTTGCGGTGAGAGTATTTTAGATATCTGTAATGGGACAGGAGATATCATACCCATGTGTCAACAACTGCAGTATAAACCATTACTCAGCCCAAAGTAACAAAAACAAACAAATAAATAATGAGCTGAGAACCAGGTATAGATCATGGAGAGCAGGAAATTATGAACTGATAAAGGTATTATTCCCACTTCAATATCTACACAGCTAACCTCTGAAGGTCAGATAGTTTTATGAAGATATGGCCTTCTCATCTACTAAGTAGGGAAATCTGTACAATGCCTGCCTCAAAATATACATTTCATGAAAGATCTCAGTAAGTTACAGAGCACATGACAGATACCAGCAATTATGGGGTCTTATAACTTCATCCTCAACTGCATCATTCTTCCTTATTAAGATTCTTGCTACAGAAATTTCAGTTTTCTGAACATTATGGGACAGTGAGTTTACTTACTGTTTCAGTCCATCTTCACTCTGGATGTGGAACTGAGCTTTGATAAGGTCCTTTGACTATTATATATCATTAGCAGTATCTGGTCCCAACTCTGTCCCTTTAGTCTCATTCATTCACAATGAATTATTATATAAGTTTCTTCAATAACCACTCTCCCAAGAAAGAAAAACGGCATATGAGGCCCTTTCATTTTGATTCCTGCTGGTATATACTTATTTAGATTTCATTCAATCTGTAGGGCCTGAACCTGGCTGGCAGGAAAGGATATTCATTTTTTTAAATTTTTATTTATGAAAAGGAAACACCAACAAAAAACACAGGATAAGAGGGGTAAAACTCCATACAATTCCCACCACCAGAACTCTATATCTCATCCCATCCCCTGACAGATTTCCTATTCTTTTTTTTTTTAATTTTTTATTTAAGAAAGGATTAATGAACCAAAAATAAGGTAGGAGGGGTACAACTTCACACAATTCCCACCACCCAATCTCCATAACCCACCCCCTCCCATGATAGCTTTCCCATTCTCTAGCCCTCTGGGATCATGGACCCAGGGTCGTTGAGGGTTGCAGAAGGTAGAAGGTCTGGCTTCTGTAATTGCTTCCCCGCTGAACATGGGCGTTGACTGGTCGGTCCATACTCCCAGTCTGCCTCTCTCTTTCCCTAGTAAGGTGTGTCTCTGGGGAAGCTGAGCTCCAGGACACATTGGTGGGGTCTTCAATCCAGGGAAGCCTGGCCAGCATCCTGGTGGCATCTGGAACCTGGTAATTGAAAAGAGAGTTAACATACGAGGCCAAACAATTTGTTGAGCAATCATGGATCCCAAGCTTGGAATAGTGGAGAGGAAGTGTTAGGGAGGTACTCACTGTAAACTCTAGTGTACTACTGCTTTCAGGTATATATTTTGCAGTAGTTTATGGATACGTGTGCACATAAGCTCTCTCTCACAGAAACTGGTGTATATCTAGGTTATGGGACTTTGTTAGAAAGTGAACTACCTGAGATGAAATTAGAGTGTACTATAAAAGGAAAGGTCTCACCCGAGTAATGAAGCTGAAGGGTTGTCATTCCACAAGTGAATGACACAGTCTGAGGTGAAGCATGTTGAGGTGGCAATCGTTGCTTTGGTTAGGTTGTGATCGGCGGATGCAATATTATTTGGTTTGGATTGGGAGATGCATACGGGAAAGTGGGCCCTATCCAAGGGTTCCAGGACTGGGGGAAGTAGGGGCTCTATAGTGGAGATGTGAGGTTCCTGCTGTCTTAGGGTTCAAAAAGACAATCGATAGTTAATGTTATCATCACATTATTTGTTAATTGGGTTAACTTTGAAAAGTCCTTTTGTTATGGTTTGCTGTACAGTATCCAATATCTTGTATATAGCTGTGCTATTGGATGCTTCTAATCTACTTGGCCTAGGCTTTTGAGAGAGTCCGCATATCAAATACGCAGCCTATATATTAAAAGGATTCAGTTTGTGTTTTGAGAAACTTTGAGACATACAATTGATTTTCCCCCTCTCATATTAATTAACTACTGATTTATATGTCTACATTTTGCTAGGAGTGTACAAAAACACCATTCCCACCACCAAAGGACTGTGACCCATCCCTCCCACCCACTCCCACCTCCCACTGGCCCAGGTAGCTGCATGTCTACCCCTCACCACAGGGTTTTTACTTTGGTGCCCTACTTACAATTTGGTCAGGTCCTGCTTTTAGTTTCCCTTTCAGATCTTCTTACTCAACTTCTGTTGATGAGTGGGATCATCCCATATTCATCTTTATCTTTCTGACTTAGTTCACTTAACATAATTCCTTCTAGCTCTGTCCAAGTTGGGTCAGAGAAGGTGGGTTCATTGTTCTTGATAGCTGCATAATATTCCATTGTGTATATATACCACAGCTTTCTCAGCCAACATGTGTGAAGCTTTACCCCTGCAGGTGGGTAGCCCACATATTTTTAATGGCATCTTCCAGAGTCAGGCAGCTGGTTAAGCAGGGAAAGTATTAATTCCATCAGGGATCTAGAGAGGATCTAATCTCCTCCAACCTGGAACTGAAAATGCAGAAGACAATATCAAAATTTTTCCTTTCAATATGCCCTCTTTCCAATGGTTAACTTCAATATCACTTGAACATATTTCCATATGTAGTTTTGCTTCTCCATCTTTATGCTTGATTTCATGACTAAAAAAGGTCAAGAATGCTATGTCACAATAAGACAATTGTAGGCAACAGCATTTCTATTGATTGTGGGACAGCCAATTCATGGTATCTGTGAATAACAATGTGTCAGTTAAACCATCCTCATTTCTGAAGTTTTTTTTTTTTTTTTCATCTGGATAGTGAGGGACTTGCTTCTTCTCTGCTTTGCTTCCCATTGGATTCTAACTTTACAGATCAGATAGACATGTTCCTCTTCAATTGCTCTGTTTCACCTGCCCCCCATCACTTTTAAATGTCTTCTTCACTGAGTTCTCAGAGTGTTTACTATCTCTACTTTAATTGACATTTGATAAAAGTTGTTTTGTGTTTGCTTTATCTTTAATACCATGATTGGGTCTCCTCTGAAAAGAAAGAAGATTGTGTAACATACTTGTCTTCAGGTTGTTTAAAAACTCATTTCTTTTTCTGGGATTTGGTAGGAATTACAATGCAGTCCTGCTCTTCTCAGAGGCAAACCCTAGGGCTCTGTCTGCAATATTTTCTCATGCATTAAGGAATATATGATATGTATAAATAAATCTTTTTAAATTTTATCTCATAAAAGGTTTATCTATTAGGTAGATAGAGGACAAGAGAAAAACCAAGCACTATTCTGGTACATGCATTGCCAGGGATTTAATTCAGGATCTCAGTGAGGGTGTAATAATGTATCCACCTCACCATATCAAGAATTGCTAAATATTTTTTTCTCCAGGTTTTTTTTTTGGTTCCATGCATGCACAATAATTAATCTACCACTCCTGGCTGCCATCTTTTTTCCTTCCTTTTTTTCTATTTTATTTGCTAGGGCAGAGAAAAATAAACAGGGAGAGAGAAAGAGTCAAACCTGCAGACCTGCTTCACTGCTTGTGAAGCATCCCCACTGCAGGTGGGGGATGGGAGCTCAAACCCAAGTTTTTGCATAAATCCTTCAGCTTGGAATTCTGTGCGCTTAATAGGGTGCAACACTGCCTGCCGGTCTAGCTTTGTGGATGGGAAAGAGATGACCAGGGACTCATGGCTGAGCTGGGACACAATCCTGTAAGTAGGATAGGGGGTGGGGAGAAGGAAAAGGCTCTCGAACCAGTGGGGATTAAACCAATGAAAACAATGATTATGTAAATAGACCACAGCGCTAAGCAATACAAGCGAACCTAATGTGATGATCAAAACAGAAGGTCTTACAAGCAGAATTTAGAAGCATACCAACAACTGCCTGCCCCAGCTAAATCTTTTTATTAGGAGTGTTTATCAAACATTGAGAAAGGACCATGCACTATAGTAGATGTTCAATGCAAATATGCAATGTATTCAGAAATATATTTCTACTTTATGATGATCCTGAAATTATTTAGCATAGCCACAAATTCTCAGAAACCCTACTTTGGCTGACCTGCTCACCTGACCTCATCCAAGGATTCAGCGTCCAAAAGTCACTTGTGATTACCAGACTTCTTCATGCCTCCTCTCTTGACATCTAGCGTAAATTGCAGAGAGTTCAGCACTGCCAAAACCCAAGGTAAGGCCTTTCTGAGTCACTGATCTTTGTGATTCATTTGGATAAACATAATATGAAGTTTTCTGTTTCCACTTCAAGAATTCAGCCTTTTCATACAAAGTCCAGAGGAGTTATTTTATGGATTAAGTGAAGACATTTGCTCAATGAGATATGATGACACCAAGTATGAATTGTCCTCTGTGCTGGGAATCTTCTAATCTCTTCTCAGATATAACCAGGACTAGCCAGTTAGTAGATGCACAATTCCTATTGTAAACCAGATGTAATGTTGTCTCATTTACGAGATGAAGTGTCTTTCCAAACTGATTATAACAGGGAGACTAAGGATGGTAAGTAATGTTACAGATACCATTTCTGATCCATAAGAGACTTGTGTCCATTGTTATCAAGAATGGTCTGAAAGTAGTAGAGATAGTTCACAAGATTAGGCATATGCTTTCCCATGTGCTCAGCCCAAGTTTGAATGCTGGTACCATAATGGAAGTGCTATAACTATGGGAGGATAGGGGGAACAGCTCCAAAGCTATGGCATTTTTCAGTCTCTCTCTCTCTCTCAATAGAAAAGCTGTCTGAATTGGTTTTAGAATCATATAAATAAAGACTTTAAAAAATGAATCATATATCATTCATTTATTTTTTCTCTATAAACCTAAGAATCTGTGCCCCGTGTTTGTTAAGTTTGAAATGGGAGTCATAGTACCCAATTTCCACTATCACTGTGAATCATGATAGGACAAAAAGATATATAGAGGAGTCTCAGACATGACTCAGTGGTAAAAGACAAATTTGAGTTTGTTAGGTCTAGGGTTCAATTCATAGTACAACATAAGCCAACTAATGTTATGGTGTAAGATATGGATCCAACTTCATTATTTGTTATGTGGATGCCTCATTGTTTCCAATATTATTCATTCTCTCTTAAGAAAGTTTTAGGACTTGCTTGCATGCAGCCCAGGATTTGATTATCGGTACTGTGTATGCTACAACAGCACAGTTCTTCGACAACTCATAAAATAAATAAATTGACCTTTAAAAAATAGCAAATACACTGGAGACTATTTTCAATCCAAAAATGGTAGGTAATTCAGTTTCTCCAAACCTCCAACTCTCTAACTTCAGTTACATAAAAAGTGTTTTCTCTTAATAGATCCAGTTCTATTAATCTTTTTATACTACCTCAGGTCTTAGTTACTAAGTGATCTCTCTCTCTCTCTCTCTCTCTCTCTCTCTCTCTTACCTGAACATTATTCAGTTCTGTCTTATGGTGGTGCGAGGGATTGAACCTAGGATGTTATAGTCTCAAGCAGAAGAGTCTGTTTGCATAACCATTATGCTATCTACCCTCTGTCCTTAAGTGATCTCTTGTACTTTCTTGAAATTCAGCCAAAGTGAAGCACAATATCCCATATGCTTTCTTTACACATCTACAGGAAAAAGAACCAAAGAAACCTCAATCATGGTACATAGTATTAGAAGGACAATAAGATAAATCAGTGGTATAACAATGATTATTTTATCACTTGGAATGTAATGTAGAAAAAACATATATTTAAATATTATATCATGTTATTCTCAAGAGTTCTTGTCTTTTTTTTTTAAATATTTATTTATTCCCTTTTTTGCCCTTGGTTTTCATTGCTGTAGCTATTATTGATATTGTCGTTGCTGGATAGGACAAAGAGAAATGGAGAAAGGAGGGGAAGACAGAGAAGGGGAGAGAAATATAGACACCTGCAGACCTGCTTCACCACCTGTGAGGTGATTCCCCTGAAGGTGGGGAGCCGGGGGCTCGAACCGGGATCCTTCTGCCGGTCCTTGCACGTTCTGCCATATATGCTTAACCCACTGTGCTACTGCCCGACTCCCGGACTCCTTTCCCATTTAATGCCACATACCCAGAATTACTTCTCACCAATGACCTGTCTAGCCTCGTGATTTCTAGATATTACTAGTTCACTGTTGATAGCATACTTTTTTTAAAAATTTATTTTTTATTTAAGAAAGGATAAATTAACAAAACCATAGGGTAGGAGGGGTACAACTCCACACAATTCCCACCACCCAATCTCCATATCCCACCCCCTCCCCTGTTAGCTTTCTCATTCTCTATCCCTCTGGGAGCATGGACCCAGGGTCTTTGTGGGTTGCAGAAGGTAGAAGGTCTGGCTTCTGTAATTGCTTCCCCGCTGAACATGGGCGTTGACTGATCGGTCCATACTCCCAGTCTGCCTCTCTCTTTCCCTAGTAGGGTGGGTCTCTGGGGAAGCTGAGCTCCAGGACACATTGGTGGGGTCTTCAGTCCAGGGAAGCCTGGCCAGCATCCTGATGGCATCTGGAACCTGGTGACTGAAAAGAGAGTTAACATACGAGGCCAAACAAATTGTTGAGCAATCATGGACCCAAAGCTTGGAATAGTGGAGAGGAAGTGTTGGGGGGTACTCACTGCAAACTCTAGTGTACTTCTGCTTTCAGGTATATATTTTGCACTAGTTTATGGATACGTGTGAACATATGCTCTCTCTCACAGAACCTGGTCTATATCTAGGTTTTGGGACTTTGTTAGAAAGTGAACCACCTGGGATGGAATTAGAGAATATTATAAAAGGAAAGGTCTCACCCGAGTAATGAAGCTGGAGGGTTGTCATTCCACACGTGAAGTCTCTGGACACAGTCTGAGCTGAAGCATGTTGAGGTGGCAATCATTGTGTTGATTAGGTTGCGATCGGCAGATGCAATATTATTTGGTATGGATTGGGAGAGACATGCGGGAAAGTGGGCCCTATCCTAAGGTTCCAGGACGGGGGGAAATATAGGCTCTATAGTGGAGATGTGAGGTTCCTGCTGTCTTAGGGTTCAAAAAGACAATGATAGTTATTGTTATCACATTATTTGGTAATTGGGTTAACTTTGAAAAGTCCTTTTGTTAGGGTTTGCTGTATACTTTTAAGACCCAAACTTGTACTAATCAGTGGAGCCTACAATATCTTCCCTAATAGATGGCATGAGTTTTAGTTTCTTCCAGAGATCTACTTCTTACCCCACGCAAGTTGGATTAAATATTTCCTCTTTCTATGTTCCCTAAGCACCTATCAAATGGTACAGCATTTATTTGTTTCCTGACAAGTATCACTGACTTCTGCCACCAACTTCTTCCCATTTCCTTTAGAATTAGTATTTAGCTCCTGGCACATAAGGAAGGTTCAGGAAAAATTAGTGAGCAAGTGTTCAAAATAGTCTATATCACATGCTGAAATCATGTCCTCTACTCTTGCTAAGGCAATCACTACAAAATATGCACCAGTCACCACCCAATGGTTTTATGAGAAAGAACAAGGCCTCTGTGCTAGGGTGACACAAACCAAAGTACAAGGTCAGGCCAGATGCATAATATAAATAGTCCTTGAGTTCCCCCTGTACTTGTTATCTTATTAAGCTGTAGATCAGTTTCTCCCAGACCTTTTCTTAAATCTATTCCCTCTCCTTTGACATTGAAGTATTTCAGTTATACCAGAGGTTCTTAAGCCTAAGAAAAAAGTGACATTTTTTGAATGTCACACAAATTCTTCACCAAATTAAAGAAATTGCCAGACTTTGATTAAAATTCACCCTGAATTTTCATGGAAAGCACTTAGTTGAGCCAAAGACATAGATTAATTGTTTTGGTTCTATATGAAAAAAGAAATATGTGAAATTAATATTGAACACCTATTTTATTGATCAAATTTCCTTAAAATGTATAGGTATAATATGAATCAAAACTCACCTATGAGCTCATATGTTTACTTCTAGTTAAGTCTTTAATATCTGGCTCATACTCTGTGTGCCCTACTCTTATCAGTTTTAAACAAGCTGCATTTTTAGTGATTCATAGTCCTATGTGTTAAATTATTTCCATGCAAGACAACATGAACTCTTATCATACAGAATGTATGTAAGGGAACAGGGCAGTGGCACACCTGGTTGAGTGTACATACTATGGTGTGCACAGACCTGATTCAAGTCTCTGTCCCCAACCTGCAAAAGAGAATCTTCATAAGTGGTGAAGCAGGGCTGCAGGTGGTCTGTTTATCTCCCTTTCTCTACCTCCTCTCACTCACCTTCTTGATTTTTCTCTGTATGTATCAAAAAACAATGAAAGAAAGGAAGGAAGGAAGGAAGGAAGGAAAATAAAAAACAGAATGTATGTAAGAAATCATTTCACAAAACCAATTGTCGCCATGAAGTTAATATAGTCAGAATCAAGCAATTGGGGGATATCTCCACGAATATGGAGATAGTAACTCTAGCTTTGTGTTAGGAATTGGTTTGTGGGCCTTATGCCCCAATGGTAGGGCAGTTATCTTCTGTGACAGTACAAGTTAGAGGTAACTTTTAAGAAATTGTACTGAAGAGAAACAGAGTTCTAAAACAAGTCTCCTTTGTATATTATATTTGCAGAATTTCCAGATAACTATTCTGTTCTCTTATGTAGAGATTTTTAGAGCTTCTGGCAGTTTTTATTTTTTTTCTTTCAGCTCTTGTTGGGATTTTTTTTATAGACCCTAAGTTGTTCATAATAAGCCACCCACTTTCAAATAGGTTCTCTCTGGTGCATCTGTTCCTAGCTGGTAGCAGTGAGCAAATTCAAGTTTAGAAACACTGTGAGAAATGTTAAACACTAGCATTTGGTGGAAGCAGGTGCCACGAGACTGACGTGAATGTCAGTAGTTGCAATTGATAGGGGATTCTGGGGAAACATTCATTTGGCCTCTGCTTAAAATTCTGGGAAGGGTGGCATAATATCCATGCGATTTCCCTTCAAGTTTCAGCTTTGGAAATATATCCCCAAAGCTGTGTGAATCTCTGACGAAGGCCAAGACCATATTGGCTGTTTTTTTTTAAATCTCTCCCACTGTATTTTTTCTTTCTGTGCATGCTGTATAACATTTATGCATTTATGATTCCATTGTGCAGAATCTTGTTCAGTCCCTAGGATCAGTTCTACGTATCTGATTCTGGTAATAATTACCAAATTAGTAACACAAGGAAGAATACAGGCATGTCTTTTTCTAACACATCGATTGGTGAAGAATTACATTCTAAACTATAGATACATTAAAGCCAAATAATGAATTCTTTATATGTTGCTATCCATGTATGTGTTGTAGGGTGACTAAGTGTGATTAGGGTTGCTGGATGAAATAGAAAACAAGCATGTCAGATTAAATTTTCAAAAAGTGAATAATTTATAAAGAGAGATAAATATGTTCCAAATATTGTGTGGAACAACTTAAGCCTAAAATAATTGCTATTTACCTGAATCATATAATCTGATTTTTCTTTCTTTCTTTCTTCTTCTTTTTTTTTTCTAGAGCTGGAAACTTTACATAGAGGCCAACTTAATTTTAAATACTAACTCTTAACTCTAGACTCCAAAGTTTTTGTGTGTCTTCTACACTAAATAGGTGGCTGACATCTATGTACAGAGTTCTTTATACACTTTGCAACCCCAAGTCTTTGTTCAAGTCAACTAGCATAGAGCAAGCATTAACTAAAGGTTCTGACCGTCACAATATGAATAAAGCAAGAGTTCTACTATGAAGAGTTTTGTAATGAAACAAGGAGAGTTAAGTATATAAACAAATCAGGAAATAACGTATTATGAAATGCAGACAATTTGCCTACACCAAATATAATGAAGGTCAAAAAGAAAGTATTCACTCCATTCTGAGATATCTAGAAAGATGTCATAGCCAATCTTTGAGACTGACAGTCTCAAGGAACTAAGGAACTATTTATTTGACAGCGCAGGTGGGATGATTATACCAACAGAAGCAGATGTCTTCATCAAATGTAAAAAGTATAGGACATCCTATGGCGTCTGGCTAGTTAGTTGTAAGGATTTCAGTGAAGCTGTTTTATGGAGTCCAAGAGTGAGAGTGTATAGAAGGTATCATTGAGGGGACACCATTGTCTTTTAATGTATACTAAAGAATTTTGACTTTGGAATTTAGTTAATCAAAGTGTTTCTAGTATTTAATCCTGGAGTTCTTTCAGGCTCTCAAACTATTCATAGTTCATTCTCATTTGTTAGAAGTAGCCATCTTCCTTCAGATCAACACAGTGCAGTGCTGATATCTTGCTTGACTTTGTGGCACTGACATGTCCAGAATTGAAGAACTTCTCAGTGACGGAACTGTTTCCAACTCTGCGTTCCCGGAGCCCAGTGAGAAGCCTCAGAAAATGGTAGGCACTTATGGAATACATTGAAGTATTTCCTTTTTCTCTGCAGCTCCATCTCTTAACATATTTATTCACCCAAAAAGTAAATAGGTGGGTTGGATAGTCAAGGCTGACATAAAAGAATGCCTTAGGGCTATTAAGCAATAGAAATGTATTTTCTCATAGTTTTGAGGCTAAAATCTGAGAATAAATATTGGTTTCTTCAGGTCTCACTCCTTGGCTCAGAAGATAGACTTCTTCCTGTGTCCTGTGTCCTCAGATGATCTCCTCTTGAAGTTTCTATTCCCTAATCTCCTCCTCCTACAAGGTTTCCAGTGGTATTGGATTAGGTCATCATGATTACTGCATTATACATTAGATATTTCTTGAAAGGCCTGGTCTCCTTTGCTATATGCCCTGGACTATCACATTCTGTGATACTGGAGTTTAGGGTTTCAGCATATGAACTGGGAAGCAGTGATGCTATAATTCGATTCATAATAGCTAACTGATGTAAAAAAGAAAGAATAAATGCAAGGGTCCCTACTCTCAAATTGCTAACAATCTAGTTGAGCTACAAATTTATAACTCACTTCCTCAGCCATTAGAATGGTATCCGACATTCAGTAAATATTTATTGAGGCAATAAATGGCTATTAAAAACCCTGCTTCTCATCTATAAATGAGATAATTGTGTCCATTCCATAGATTCATTAAACATTAAGTGTGAGTAAACACATCAGTGCTTTGGGAACTGCCACGGTTGATAAAATACCACGCAGGATATCATTTTGGAATACTAATTGAGATATTTTTATTGTTTATCTTGTCTTCAGATAGTTCTTTCCCAATTTTGTCTAGTAGTACTTAAATGTCAGTGAGGTTAATCTGAATTAGTTGCCTGAAGCATCTCATTTATACCAGAGAGCAGAAACAGGGGATATACTTTATTTCAGTTTTAAATATGAGATTTTTAGAAGAACAGAAGGGATTCACAACAGAAAAATTTGGGCAAGAATGCGCATATTGTGAGTTTCCCCCCCTACATTTCTTCATTAAGAACCCCCAAGAAAGATTATGAAGGAGGCAAGTTAAAAGGGAAATTAAAAAGACAGTAGAAATAACTTTTGAGGGAAGAATACAGTCTCTGGATGTGGTTTACCTAGAATATGCCTGCCTTGTGCTCTCAGAGAAGAAGAGTCCTGTGAGGTAGTTGGGCAGACCCCCACAAATCTTCCAAGTCCCTTCAAAGAGACTCCTACTTGTGGTGTGGCTCCATCAGCAAAAAAGAATTTCTGGTAAAAGGAGCAGACGTTGGAGATTGAAAGGTCATTAATACTGACATGAGCTGACAAGGAAAGAAATATGGCGCACAGACCCCGGATTCTCCAGACCTAAGATATACTCTGGAAACAATGGAGATGCAGAATCTAGTGAATAAATTTTCTTCACACTCCCTTTTATCCTGTTATTGGGAATTAAAATGCTATGTTTGGAAAGTGAAACAGATATACCACTAATACAGAGTTTATAAAAAAAATATAGGATGTACTGAAATATGCAAACTTTGTGGTAACATCCTAATGAAGTTATTGCAATGTATAGATACTACACTCTATTAAATCTTTGAAATTAAACACTAATATTCAGTAATTTCTGTTGTTTGTATTATAACTGCAATTGCTCTTCCCTACTTCATAATTACACATTCGATAGTTGAATGCAATACCCATTTTCTGGAACATGTTGTGTGCGTATCTATTTTTAGGCAGGGAGTAATCTGGACATCATAGGGGGGGAAGTTCTAGAAAAGTTAAAATATTTCAAATAGTGCTGGGAAAAGAGTTTAGTTCTGACTGTGGAAGATATTCTGATATTCTTGAAAGCAAAATGAGGGGGCTGGGCAGTGGTACACCTGATTAAAAGCACATAGTACTATTCACAAGGATACTCTCAAGCACCCAGGTTTGAGTCACGAGTGACGAAGCAGGTCTGCAAGTGTTTCTCTTCCTCTGTCTCTCTTTCTCCCCCCCTCTCCTCTCAATTTCTCTCTTTCCTATCAAATAAAGTGGTGGGAGGGGAAATGACTGCCTAGAGCAGTAGATTTAAAATGCAGGCACTGAAGCCTAACAACAACCAAGGAGGCAAGGAAAAGAAGAGGAAGAAAAAGAGGATGAAGGAGGAGGAGGGGAAGAGGGAGGAGGAGAGGGGAAGAAGAAAGAAAAAGAAGCAGGATGAGAGGATCTTAAAAATCATCAACTGAGGGTTGGGTGGTAGCACAGCTGGTTAAGCACACATGGCGCAAAGTGCTAGGACCAGCATAAGGATTCCCCCCTGGCTCCCCACCTGCAGGGGAGTCGCTTCATAGGTGGTGAAGCAGGTCTGCAAGTGTCTATCTTTCTCTCCCCCTCTCTGTCTTCTCCTGCTCTCTCCATTTCTCTCTGTCCTATCCAACAACAAACAACAATAACTATAACAAGGCTACAACAAAAGAGCAACAAAAGGGGAAGAAAAAAGAATGACCATAACCCTGGAGGCAAAAAGAAAATCGTCAGACTGAGAGAACTGCAGAATCTATTCCTGAAATGGCCAAGGTGTCCCTGGTGTCAAACTGGAAGAGTTTCCTTTTGAGATTATTCAGGAGGATCTTCATGTCTGTAAAATTTAGCTGTCTTCATACTGTGGAACTCAGGTCTTCCTGCCCAGTGCTGCTAAGCACAATAACTGTCCAGTTAAATGTGCGGTGACTAGGTATTCTGTAGGGTATGGTGTCCTCTGCATGACTAGTGACAATAGTCTCTAGCCATATTCTCTGGATCTGGAGAACACTCTCAGGTCTGGTTTGGTACTGAGTCAGTGAACTTGGTGCCAGGTGCCTCCTTATGAATTTTCAGCAGGTGACATTGGAAGCAGGAGGGAGAAAGAAAATCTATTCATGGCTCTCATAGAGGACATACCAACAGTCCAGCCTCGTTAGCCATTTATAGAATGGTCTTTGTTTTCTTCTAAAGTTCCATGTAGCTGCTGATTAACAGAGCACCTGACAATGAGATTTGTGCCCATAGTAAGCAGAAAACAGGTGCCCCAAGGTGAGAGTGTCTAGGTTCAGTGGGACCATAGAACAGTAGCAAAGACCCATTATGGAGCTAGATATAATTCTAGTTCCTGTTCGATGTTTCCACCCTTTTATAGTAAACTAAAGTGTGTATGGGAGGGACAGGCAGTGGCGTACTGAGTTAAGCACACACAGTACATAGTATGAAGTGTAAACCAAAGAGGAAGAAAGGGTCTTGAGAGGGAACAAATGGTAGTACCCCACAAAAACCCCTAGAGAGTACATACAGAATTAAATTTTCTGTTCACTGCTTACTGGTACTTCTTCCCTGGTGTCTCTACCATCACCATGATAACCTGACTGCTTGGGTTCTCACAGTAACCTGATCCCTAGGATATTCGTCCTCTGTCTGGTCTATAACTGGCCATCCTTGGAAAGTTACCTGTCAGCACACAAGTCAGACTCAAACTTGCTAAAACTCAATGTCACCTCTCTGCTCAGTGACAAGAAGACAATGAGTCCAGATGGCTGGGCAGTGGTGCACCTGGTTAAACAAACATAGTATCAAGTGCAAATGGCCCAGGTTTGAATCTCTTCTGGCCCCCACCAGGGCATCTGCTTCATGAGCTGTACAGCAGATCTGAAGTTGTCTATCTTTCTCTCCCTTTCTCAGTCTTCCTTCCCTCTCTTAATTCTAGCTAATAAAAAAGAAAGAAGGAAAGAGAGAGAGAGAGAGAGAGAGAGAGGGAAATAAAGGAAGGAAGAAAAGAAAGAAAGAAAGAAAGAAAGAAAGAAAGAAAGAAAGAAAGAAAGAAAGAAAGAAAGAGAAACTGGCCACCAGGAGCTGCAGATTCGTAATGCTGGTACCGAGCACTAGAAATAACCCTGCTGATAATAAAAGGAGGAGGAGGAGGAGGAGGAAGAGGAGGAGGAGGAGAAGGAGGAGAAAGAAGGAGAAGGAGTATGAGAAGGAGGAGTATGAGAAGGAGAAGAAGAAAGAAGGAGAAGGAGGAGGAGGAGGAGAAGGAGGAGAAGAAAATACAGTGGTTCTAGAGTGTCTCAGCCTTCTTATTGCTGCCTTTTTCTCACTTTGTATAGCAAGGAATCAACAATATGATTACTCCTAGGCCATTGTACCACTCTTCTCTCCCCAGACCCATCATGTTTTCATGAAACTACTTCTGCTGTTGGGCAGATGTTTAGTTTTAGTACCAGCTCTTGCTTATAGAGTTCAGTTTTGCATTTTTAAATTGTTATTGAGCAATAATTGACCTAACACGAAATCCACTCATTTAAAGTATACAATTCAATGCTAGTGCATTCTCACAAATGTGAAATCATCACAACTATTTAATTTAACAACATTTTCATTGCCCAGAAAGAAATTCCAAGAAGTCCAATGATCTAGGCAAGGTCTCACCAGAGTAATGAAGCTTGTGGGTTTACATTCCATGCCTGATATCTCTGGATTCAGTCTGAAATGAAACATGCCAAGATGGTATTGGTTACATTGATTAGGTTACTTCTTAACAAACCTCAAAACCTAGATATAGCCCAGAGTCCATGAGATGGGGCATAAGAATATATATCCAGAAGTTGTTAGAAAACATATACCTTAAAGTAAAAGTGCAAAGTAGTTTGCAGTGAGTCAATAAATGTAGCAAGCAATCAGGAAGACCTAAAAAAATCATAAAATACCTAATAAAATAGTTTCTACTTAGACCTAGATATCCTCCTCAAATACCTTCTATTGCACATCCCTCAATCACTCCAAAGCTAAACTTGTCAGGCAATAAGGACTACAAAAGCTGAATAAGGGCAAGAGACTGGCATATGTTAATCATGACTCCTTAGTCACTACCAGGTCACCCCATCACCTGGGACCCTAGCCAGGGATTCCTGGGATTCCCACACAGACATGATGGCCTCAAACTCTAACAGATCCCTCTCACCACTGTCACTGGTCATCTCCATCAGTAACAACATAATGGACCCCTCTGTGGGCCCCTATGGGACCTGGCCCTCAATGTGGATCAACAATGATAGGGAATGCTTCATTTCTCCAAAGGGAGGTTGGAACAGAGCATACTCTGTCTGAGTCTTAAATTGGTGCAGCCTGGAATGTTCCTAGCAGTGACCATGAAATGTGAGCTCAGACCCACAGGGATGCAGGTGCTGACTATGGGCCCCAGATCAAATTGAAGGGTTTTACAGTTAACAATATTTATATACTTTTCCTATATTTAGGAGCTACTCTCTTCCGATTCAGCTTTCTGGTCCTTTTTCCAACTATGACACCATCTCCCCAGACAATAACTTGGGTCAACCTACATACTAAGTGTCAAGCTCAGGCAAAAACTTGTAAAATCATGGGCCCCTTGGAATATACCTAAAATAGACCTACTAGCTTTTTCTAAAACAGAGACCCTAAATCTCCATCCACTATATTCTAGCCTTTAGGTTCGTGATTAGTCAACAATTTGCTCTGCTTTCTATCTTCCTTTTCATCCACCAGGTTCCAGATGCTACCATGATGCCAACCTGACTTCCCTGGGTAGATGACCTTACCATGTGTCCTTGAGACCCGCTTCCCCAGATCCCTGCCCCACTAAGGAGAGAAAGAGACAGGTTGGGAGTATGGATCAGTCTGTCAATGCCCATGTTCAGAAGGGAAGCAAGCAATTACAGAAACCAGTCCTTTCACCTTCTGCACCCCATAGTGACCATGGATCCATGCTCCCAGAGAGATAAAGAATGGGGAAGCTATCAGAGGAGAGGATGGAACATGGGGTTCTGGTGGCGGAAATTGTGTAGAATTGAACCCCTCTTATTCTATGGTCTGGTCGGCATTTCCATTTTATAAATAAAAACTTTTTTAAAAATAGAAGAAGCCAGAGCAGTACTCTAGTACTTGAGGTGCTGAGCTTATAACACAGAGTATCAAGTATACAAATATTATGTTCAGTTACCTAAATGATTTACTGAATTTCATTTCTAAGTTTTATTTATTTATTTATTGCCACCAGGATTATCACTGGTGCTTGGTGCTCCAAATGAAGGCCATTTTTTCCTTTTTTTTTTTTCTTTCTTCTTTTTATTTTATTGGATAAGACAGAAATAAATGAAGAGGGGAGGAAGAGATGGAGAGGAAAGAGAAACAGGTACCTGGAGACCTACTTCACCACTCCTGAAGTTTGCCCACACATGAGGAGCAGAGATTTGAACCAGGGTTTTTGAGCATGCATGGTAACATTTGCTTTCAACCAGATGTACCACAACTCAGTTCCCCCACCCATTTCTAAATTTTAAATGTTACATTATGCCTGAAGAGATATAGCTTACCAGGTAGGATGTGTAACTTACCATGCTCTTGACCCTTGTTCAAATCCTGGTACCACATGGGAGTATCAATACACCAGAGGAAGCTCCAGTGCTTTTAGATCTCTCCCCGACCCTTGTCTCTCTGTCTGAGTAAATGTTGGTCAGAAAGTGATAAAATCATGAAAGAAGAGGCTCTGATTCTGCCACAAAAAATCTGGATCGTATCCTTTGGTATAAGGCAGTGAAAAGAACACCCTAACTGGAAGAAAACAGTGTGGATTCCACCTCATTACATTGATAATATTGGGATGACTTCATTAAAGTAGTAAGAAGTAAGATATGGACTTTTGAAAGAGTGATTCGCACATATGTGGCTCTACCAGTTACTGACTATACCACTGGACAAGCCACTCTATGTCTCATGAAGACAGTATCATAATTACAATTAGAACCCAAAATGGATGCATTGAAAAATGCATAGATTAGGGCAGGGTTTATGCAAAATGTCTTCCATTTATGACATGCTAAGCTTTCTAGGTTAAATCCTTAGTTCCACCACAAGTCAGAGTTGAGTAATGCTTTGATTTAAAAAAGTAATTATAATAATGTATGGCATACAAAAAAAAGGTCTAGTATAGTACATGCCAAATGCAAAAGCCTCACTGAAAGGTTCATCAAGACACTGTTAAGTTCATTGGCCACATTAAGAACTCATTTGTGAGGGGATGGATTCTTAACCCCTCAACATGAGATCAATATACCCTGATTTGGGAAGGTCAAAATAGCTAAGCTTGGAGAGAACAAAGTGTGTGTGTGTGTGTGTGTGTGTGTGTGTGTGTGTGTGTGTGTGTGTGTACTGTAGTTTGTAATATGTGCAGTTTATTGTTCACATTCCTAGAAGGAAGGTCAAAATAGTTAAGCTTGGAGAGAACAAAGTGGTGTGTGTGTGTGTGTGTGTGTGTGTGTGTGTGTGTATACTGTAATTTGTAATATGTGCAGTTTATTGTTCACATCCCTAGAAGAAAGGTCAAAATAGTTAAGCTTGGAGAGAAAGAGAGAGAGAGAGAGAGAGAGAATGTAGATTATAGTTTGTAATATGTATAGTTTAGTGTTCACATCCCTGGGAACATTGCTGAGGTTTACACCACGGTTGCCAAGCACTGCCATTTATTCCTGCTGGAACTAGAGCTGGAGCAGAATCCAATCTCTTTGCAAGTACTTTAGATTCCTTGGAAGAAAGGATTTTTGTAGAATATTAATATAAACTGTTATTATACAAGCCCGCCAAAGTCGCCTTTTTTATTTTGTATCTTATCAGAGGTTGTAAAA